>NW_028139336.1:0-31366 GCF_965202585.1 Thalia democratica | reverse complement strand
ACATCATCAATTTCAGAAATTCTTGATTTATTTAAACGAAGTTTCTCTGAGTTTAACTTAATAAAATAATTATTTTTAATGTTGTTGCTAACATTTTACAACGAAATTGTTTTTTTTTCTATATAGCATTAATACATTTTATATAAAAAACAACCAGTTTTTTTATTTTTGAGTAATAAATTTAAGAAATATGTAGATTTTTTTATCTTTTACCTTTTAAGATTTCTGAGACTGTTGTATATAACTGAACTGTCAAAGGTTCTATGTAACAAATCAAAAACATAACCTTTTAAGTTGTGAGTTCATCAGAATAAAAAAAAATCAAATTTAATTTGTCTTTAATTACGTGATTTAGCAAAGTTAAGGTTTATATATTTTTGTAGTTTTTATATAGCTGAATTGCCGAATGACTTTCATAAGTAGGAAAAAGTTGTTTTTAATTAATTATTTTGCCTATCTCCAGATGAGATTTTGTTAAATAAATGTCTATCTTCTGCCTATCTTTTTACCTCCATATAATTACTAGTAGACTGCATCGCACAACCTTTCAGCTTTGTTGAAGATAATCAAAATAATGCTACATGTTAGCTAATAAAACAAGCTTAGAACGTAACCTTACACTAAAACTAAATAGTTCTTAATTAATGACTATTTTCTTCTATTTTTCAATAGTGCTTTTTTAGTTTTTATACTATAATTTTCAAAATTACGCGGTCCGCGAACACTTTTTAAAAAGCCAGGTTTCCCGATTATTTTGATTTGTAAACTATAAAGTTTCTCCACCTCTATTTAGGACGTTGATTTAAGAAAAATTTAGTTCTTTAGTTATTTCATTATTATCATAAAAGGATGCTTCAGTACCGAATCTCGTTTGGTTAGACTAAAACAGCGTTTTCTTCAACTATGTCAGCCTGGTTGATTAGCTCTAGCAAGAACGTTACCGGTTAAAAATTGCTCCAGAATTTTTTTTGATAATTATTTCTGCAGTCTAGTTCTTATTGTGTTTAGATGTCTAAAAGTATCTAGCAACAAAAATTAAAAAAACTTGTATTTAAACGAAAAAGTTTAGTTAGATACTTATGGTTAGACTTCTTAAACTAAAAAATTAAGTTTCTGATACCTGTTAGTGTGTTTTTGAATTCATATTTTTATTGTACTATAACTTCTTTAATCATACTTTATTGCACAAAAATAAAGGGGAACAAATTATTTGGTCTTAGGACCTGGTGCACGAAAAAACTTTTCAGTTATCGAGTCGCACACCACGGATACCGTTTAACGTCTTGTAGAGGACGTTACAATAAAACTGTTTACTTATTCTTCAAATAATCTGATTATCTTATTCGAATGTTTTAAAGTCATCAACAGATAATTTCTTAGCTTACCATCAACTTTGTTATCAAATAAACTATTTTGTTTTCCTCTGTATAGAAAAACCTAAGTGAGGTGTAAAACATTCATAAAAGACGGATAAGAATTTTCTATACAAATGTCAGACATAATGAAAAGTATAAATAAGAATTATTTTTAGAACACTAGATTATCTGACCTATAGAGTTTACAACTAGTATAAATTTTACATCTATGATCATTGTTAAAAAAAAAATTACTGTACTTAATTTTAAGTTAAGTAAACAAGCAATTAAAAAGTTTCATTTTTTAGTATTTTTAATACTTTTGTAATTGAATACAGTACTTGTCTAAAAAATAAAGATTTACAATTTATAAGTTTCTGTAATATCTTTCGAAATTTACTATTTAACCAAAACAGTACCTATTGCCTTCCTGATTTAAGTAATAACAAAATAACATGTCGAAGAATTTGTTTATTTAATAATAAGAATATTTTTTCTGTTAAGTATCATACTCAACTTAAAAATTAGGTATAAGAACTTAAAAGATTTTTTGTGCTATTATTACTAAGTATAAAAAAGAAAACATCTTTATTATCAACTAGTTTTTGTAATCTAATTCATAAAAATAACAAAGTACTTAAAAAATGGTGCATAATAAAGGCTTCCAGGTTGACTAAAGGAAATTTAACTAAAAAAAAACTGATAGAATAAACAAAATATAAACAGATAGCATAAAGATTTAGTTTAAAAAGTATACTTGTTATTATTATCCTTGAGACTTGTCATTATTTGTTACACGAATCAGATTTAGATGACATTGTCTAGTCTTGAACGCAGCAACTTTTTGTTATATGTTAGTAAAAAATTTGATTTAAGAGTTAGAAAAGTATATATTTTGGGTACGATTACATTTTAGCAAAAGTTTTTATTTTAAACTGGTTTCTATCTAGAATTTGAAAACTATTTTTTATCATGTAAACATATTACTGGGCTAAGTATTTGTTTTTTTATTTATTCTTGAAGATTAATTTTAATGTTAAACAACTACTCATATTAGTTTAAAAAAGCGCTCAACTAAAATAAATAAGCTTGTAAACATATTATAGAACATATAACGAACATAGTTTAATATATAACATATAATTCCAAATAGTTTTACCGTTTTTTCACCGGTGTCAAAGATAAGTGTGAACTATCTCTTCAGATAGTTAACGAACAACTTTTAGTTGATAACAAGTTGTAATATAGAAGAAAAAAATCCGTTATCACTTGAAAATCTTTTGTAAATAAAACAAAAATACTTGTAAAAAAGCGTGATTTTGTTCATAATGTATAGACAAAGAAAATTTAATTGTTATCTAAACAATTCGTTTTCTAATACAATTCATTGTATCTAGATAGTGATGAAAAGTTATAAAATTGAAAAAAAAAAATATAAATCTATTAGAATATACGAGCGAAAAAACAGTACATATCACGATTGTTAATAATCATAAATTTTGATTGTAAGATTAATGTAATCTTCATTTCTCCATACTCCTCTACTAGATCTACCTAGAAGTTTGAAAGAAATATAAACTTATATTGAAATTAAGATATGAAACAAGTAAAATAACTACATTTAAACTATCAGAGAAGACTTTTTAATATTAAAACTAACAAACGTCTTTTTAGTAACAAATTATTAATTCATTCATCAAATGTATTCAAGCTAATTTACATTTAATTTAAACACAAAAACAATAAATTACTTTTTGTTGAACAAATCAACTGTTTAGGAACCATCATATTCGTCTAAAATGTACTTCTAGCATTGAACTCCATTATTGTTTTCTTTATTACAGCAGTTCTACTATCTAAAAAAAAATAAACATTTACACAATAAATATGTAACAAATGTTTTGTAAAATGCTATAATTAGTCTAAGGAAGAAACCGTATATAAGCTATGTCACATTAGCATAAATTTACTAAAAACTATAACTTAATTTATTTGAACTAATAATCAAAATTTTTGATACGCAAAAACTAAATTTATTTAATCAATTAAAAGAAAGAAGGGCTTTAAACTTTGGTTTACAGATTAGTTTACAGGAACGGTTTACGCTAAATTAGAACAACTAATGACCCTAAATAAATTTATAAATGGTCTAAAATGTATAGATATAAATAAGTAATGGCATTCACTAAATGTTCTAGTTGAAAATTACTCAAACTAAATAACGTGTGAAAGAAATAGAAGTTTGATAAAAAGTATTTTTATTAGTTAAAGTCACCTCTCCACAGCAAAACTCCGTAACTAAACGAGAGGTAGTAAATACACCTACTGTATTGGCAGTCGTCTTATAATATATTTGGTTAAATACGACTTCAGGACTTTTCAACTTTGTTTGTTTACAAAAATAATTTTCATTCAAGTTATAAATGTAAATATGTAAAGTTTTTTAATAAAAAAATGTTTACGTACATACAAAGTATTTTTTCTACTTTGTTCCTTGTCCACCTAAGATTAAACTTGTCCTGCGTGGAATTAGAAAAAGATCTTTCTCTAATACTATGCAAGAAAAGCTAGGAACAAATTAGGTAAAAATAAAAGATTTTTTAAGTTTGAATGAGATTTTATGCCATGAATATAGCGAGGAATCGAACATTGTACTTTGTTTGCATTAAAGGTTTAGAGAGGGACTAAGACACCTAAAATATAAGGAGCAAAGCCATGGAGTTCAATAGATTTTTTATGGAAGGCTCAAAGTTTAAATGAAAAAATCCTAATTTTATTAATTTAGTTAAATATGTTGTTAGCAAAATGCATGTTATAAACCTAATTTGTTTAATATTAAATTTTTCAAACTATTTTTTTGGTATTTTTTTCAGAATTATGAAATACGTAACTAAACAAGTGTGCGTAACCAAATAAATGCGTAGGTTCGCGAGAGGTGACTGTATTGCTTAATTAATTCTTATTTT
Organism: Thalia democratica; assembly: GCF_965202585.1. NCBI lineage: Eukaryota > Metazoa > Chordata > Thaliacea > Salpida > Salpidae > Thalia > Thalia democratica. The sequence goes on along the minus strand of NW_028139336.1, from coordinate 27,045 downwards.
AGAATGTACAAAAATCTAAATGTTTTACCGTAAACTATTCTGTTTAATGGTTAAAAAGTTTCAACATGTTAAAGTATAATAAAAATAAGCTTAAAATAAAACTTTCAGTTAGTAAAACACAAACTAAGAGAAAAAAAATTGTTATCAGTTTATCAGAAAAATAATACAGATAAAGTTTAACAAACTTTCGTTGTAGTCTGAAACCAAATGCTTATCAATGTAGTTGTTCAAACTCGACCCATTTTATTTTATATATACTTTCTGCAAAATTGTATACAGATCTCTTGCAATCATTTTGATTTGCAAGGAGGTAGATTAGTAATTTTTCAGTAAACACTATTTAAAGATACTTAATATTTATTATATACTGCGTTGAATAAAGTAAAACATACCGCTTAAGTTAAAATAGAATTTTTGAAAATGTTACTATTGTTACTACTATAATGCTAGTTTAACTGCTGTTTACGTTGGGTTGGAATTTAAGTTATGTATATGGATAAATTTTAATTAAAGAAATATTGATGCTTACGTTCACCAAAAACTTACTTTGTCGACATAGGAAGAAAATCCTTTTTGCATCGACCTCAACTCTGTTGACTGGTTCTGTGAACCTGAATTTGGTTACAAGTTAAAAATTAAAAAAAAAAAAAATATTCAAACATTATATTTTATAACAAAACACGTAGTCTATAAAGTTATAAGTTATATTAATGGCTAATATTCATGAGTTAAAAGTGAAAAATTGTGTTGTTTTAGAATTGAAAAAAAACTTACTTCAATAGTTGTATAAAAAATTTCAAGTGCAAAAAGTTTTTTTTATCATAACCTTCATTTCCTAGAGCTTCTAGTTTTACAACTAAAGATTCTTCAATTTTATTCAAAGCTTCAAAATTGACTATTTCGTAAACATCTTCTTCCGATGATGATATAAGCTTTAATGTGATAATTCATTTTTTTAAATTTAAATAAACGTCAGATAAAGTTACTTAGGTTAAATAAACAAAAAACTATTCGGAAACATTTGAAAATAGTTAATTTTTGGTCTTTGAAAAATACAACTTTTTAAGACGCTTGTTTTTATACTTGTTTAGTACTATGTTTTGATAACTAAGTATAAATTAATTTCAATTAACTTAATAAAAAAATTAAACTTAATATAAATTAAACCGCTGAAATTATATGGTAACATAATGTACCTTAAAAAAATCATTGTATTTAAAAAACTTCATAATTTTTAGCACACATACTTTTAACTCATCTTTGTTAATATCATTTCCAACACCAACTGTAGCTATATTTGCTTTTACAGCTTTTAACCTGTCTATTTGTTCTGCTACATCTGCTTTGTCTGAAGATCTATAAAATTTTAGTACAAAATAATTAAAAAATATTGAAAAAAATTTGAATGCTTGTTCTAATGTAATTTTTTTTGTAGATATTTAATGAAAAGTTATAAATAATTACATAAGTTATTTAGCTTTAAAATAGTTTTCTAAATAAATTAAGTATGTACTATAAAAATTCTATAGTTTGTTTAATACTTAAAACTAATTTCAATTAGAAAATGTTTATAAATTACTTAAAGTAAACTGATTTTTTTTACCAATTAGTTTAGAATTATTTTTTCAAGATTTTAGAACAAAAATTATTTACTTCAAAAAGCACTATAAAAGAAACAAAAAATCGCCAGTAGTAACACTTTAAAAAAAACTTTACTAAAATCTGTACAAATTAAATTATGGTAATGTAGAGGAACTAAGTTTGCACAAGATTAATTATATTTATTTACATTAAGAGCTTAATATAAATGTAGCTTAAATAGCCATTATAGTATAATATTTTATAACACATTTTTTAAATTTGAAAAATAGTTAAAATATAAAATAATTTGTCTTAAATGAAAGATTTTAATACAAGTTTTTGCTTGTTGACAAAAACTAGTAATTACTAGTTAAAACTAAGTTCTACTTATTTAACTCTTCTTGCCTTACAACTTTAGCAAAAATTCAAGAAAGTTTTAAAGGTTTGTTTGTAATAAGCTATTTTTTCAGACAAACATATAAAGTCATTTTTTAAGGGTGTTGTATGTGGTTTTAAATAAAAAATTGCTGTTAATCAGTTTGGTTTTACAATTTTCAATAAAATCTATAGCTAAACTATACATAAAAAATTTATTTGTTCTATTTAAAAAAATACTGATATGTAGAATTAAGAAAAAAAACTAACTCTCCATCAGTCAGCACAAAAATCCAAACTAAATCGTTTTGCCTTAGAGTCATGGCTTCAAAAATATCAGCTGCTAGACCTAATCCTACTGCTGTATAAGTTTTACCGTTGCCTTGTACAACTGATGAAACTTTCGTCTGTTGTATGGTCATGTTTGTAGATATAGGTTTTTTATATAAATAAGATAATACTAGCTTACTTTAAAATCAGAAAGGTCTGTGTAATTTCCCAATGCTATTTCAACTGTAGTTGAAGATCTGAAATACAATAAATTACCTTGAAAACATTTTTGTTAAATAAGTATTAGTTGTTTAATCACTTTGCCAGTTTAGAGATATCAAATGTTTAAATAATATTTTATCTGAATGCAAAAAATAGTTTCACTTTACTTTCTAGCAAACTGAATAAGACCAAGTGAAGTTTGATCGACTTTTACCCTGTCAGCTATGCTGTTGACCCAATTTTTTATTAAAATAAAGTCTGTTGGAGCAACCGAACCAGAACCATCGATCATAAACATCAAGTACACATTATCGGGTGTACCGCAGTCTGAAAATGAGTATATATTGAAAAGTTTGTTGATAAGACAAAAACACAAAAAAAATAACTTTCAGTGAAGTTCAGTCGGATTCTTAATTTTTTTTATTGTTATTAATTTATTTATTTTCACTGTTTTAATTTTAAGTCTTTATGTCTATTTGTTTTAAACTTTAAGTTGTTTTATGCAAGTTGAAACAAAAGCTCTATTAACTTTTTTTGATAATACTTTTAATGACACTTAAAAAGTAAGATGATACAAACTTGTTTCTTCTAGTTTTCGAAACGTCGAGCTTCCATCATCACTGACGTAACAATGACCGAGCTGTCCGAGCACGTCGTTGTTCTCACCATCGTCACATCGTGTTTCGTCGAGTGAATAGCACGCCTAACGTTTGTACTCATTAAAACTAAACTAATTGACAATTATTAAAAACATTATAGAGCACAAACAGTAGCTTTATAAAAATAATTTTGAATTACCGTCACTTCTCCCCCGCCACCAACGGTTAATGAAGTAAGACCTTTCGGGTCGCCTGGAATTCCGCTCAAGGCAACTGGACTGCAGATTCCAGTGGAAAGGTCGCACTTTTTCATATCTCCAGTTTTTATTGAACCTACCAGCATTCTGTTTAGATTTATTTAAAAAAATTAAAAAAACTCATTAAGATGCTCCATAGGTAAATCTTAAGATTCAGTTGAAACAATTAATTTTGCTTCATAAAAAAGTCTTAAAAAAGAATATAAAAAAAATTAAATTTTTTTTTAAATAGTATGGTTCTAAAATAAAAATTATTTTATAAAACAAACGTGTTGTCGTCTTCATTGTACTCCATCGTGTTACCGTAAAACATGGGATTAGTGTCATTATCGTTTAAAGAGTAAACTTGATTTTGAGGGTCAATTATTTTAGTTTCGACATTAAAAGCTCTTATAGACTCAAGAAAAATCAGAAAAAAGCACAATAAGATTCCTAAAATAGGAGAAAAATTCCTTTTCGACATAGCTTTTCCAATAAAAGTAGACCTTGATTGTTTTTGAATATTTGATTTTAGATAACCTTCAAAATTATTATGCTATATGTTTAAATTTTCTTATATACAAAACAGCTTTTAGAGAAATTAATGATTAGCAAAAAAAAAATAATGCTCTGTTGCTTAACTTTAATAAAAGGAACACTTTTAATGTAACTAACAACTAATACACTTTTTGGTTTTGTCTAACATAATTTTAAGTTTATTTTCAATGAATTGGTTCAAATATACATTTCAACTATCGGTACTTTTTATAAATCAGTAATATACTTATTTTACAAATATTCTAACTTATAGAACGCTTATCTAAGTAAGCTATTCTTACATTCTTATTTCATTATTTTAATTTTTTTTGTTGTTAATTAAAATTTGTCATAACATTGCAAACTGCAAGAAACATCCGTTTTTTTATTACTAACGTAAACGTATTGTAACAATGACAAAAGATGTGCAAGGCTATTAATTGTTGCTATGATATATATAGTAACCATTAAACATTTTTTGTGTGTTTTCTAATAAACCTTTACAGGTTGAAAATTTTGATATGTTTTCCTTTTTTTTTAGCATCTAAAGTTTTAGTAAAACTGTCATATAAAAAATTTTCCGATTCATAATAAAAAAGTCTTTTTAAATGTCCTTTATTTTATTATCTAAAAATATGATTTTTTTTCTCATCGTGTTTTAAAAACTTAAAGTTTAAGTAGCTTGATAAGCGTTCTTACTTGTCTTGAATTTTTTGAACTTATAAAACTTTACACCTATACATTAATGTAATTTTATTTTTGTACAGTTAATTTTACTGAATATTATTTTTTCAAAGTAATCGTTTTCTAATCCTAAATATGACTTTTTTATATCAATATTAAATTAACAAAAAAGTGTAACTTGCGAAACTAAAAAAATAAGTGAATATAAAAATATTTGTTGTTGTAAATATATGTAGCTCAGTAGGTAGTAAAAAGAAACTTTTTTAAGTTTTGGTTATTTGTACAAAGCTTATCAATATAGTCGTGAAATACTTTAACTTATTTCGTACACCTGTTTTTTTTTGTATTTATTTATTAAAAATATATAAATTTTAAAACTATCTGTATATCCAAGTTTAATCTTGACTTTTCTTTTAATAATTTACTTGAAATTACTACTTTAAACCTTTTAAGATTTTATAATTCATTACTCAATCTAAATTATTGTTTTATAAGCTATTCAAAATGTGTTATTTTTCTATGTAACTTGTTACTGTTTAAGATAATTAAAACGGATATCAAGGAAATTAGTGGTTATGTAACCGTAACTTAGTTGTCTCTCGCATACCAAAACTAATTTAACTATTTTTTTCAACTATTTAACTATTTGTAACAAAAGAAACATTTTCTTCATATAATACTGAAAAATTGTGACTACAAATTTAATAAAAAACAATTTGCACAGTACTTTTTTTATTGAACTATAACATTTACAGAAAATATGTTTCTCTGTGTTAAACAGAGTGCACGACTATTCAAATTCCGACAGTTCAAGTTCTTACAAGAATTTTTGAATGGCAAAAACACAAAAAGAAAGATATGTTGAAAAATAAATAAAAATGCGTGTGTAGGTCTAATTAATACCTACAAACTTTTTTTTTGTTAAACAAGTTTAAATGCTTTTGGAGATGTTGCTAATACAAATTTTGAAACATAGTAATTTTTAATAATTGTTTAAATTCTTTTTTTTTAATCCATTTTTTGCAAAAACAAAAAAAAGTTTTTGTAGGTATTTATTAGACATAGATACCCATTTTTAATTTTTTTCAAATATAATTTGATCTTTAGTTTTTTCTTTAAGCATCTTTGAAAGAATTTGAGTTGTCGGAATTTGAATTGTCATGGACCGTATTAAACAATTTAACCCAGTTCCAGATTACTGTGGAAATTGATTCTATTATGTATTCCAACGAACTTGCTTCGCTAGGATCTGTATTAACAAACAATTAGCTTGTAATTTTGAATACTTGACTTCAGTTATATGATTATTTTTAAGAAAAATAAAAATAGGATCACCTAATAACTTTTTATTACAATAAATTTATTTCATAACATAAATAAGAACCACTAACCTAAAAATATTTTTAATTACTCTTTCATGGCACGATAATGTATCTGGTAAATGAAACAAAAACGTAAACACTGGAACTATTGTTACATCCTAGAATGGTTACCTGTTTATTGAAAAATTGAATCAGAAGGTGTATAAGATTTTCCTTAATTGAAACACTGAGGATCAATAAAAACAAGGTTAAAATAAAATAGTTTAAACTAAAAGCACAAAATTCAAATAACTCATTCTATAAAAATATAATTATACACAAAACTAATTGAAAACTTAAACCTAATTAAGTTATATATATTTTTAAAACAAATTAATCAATTAGAGAAAAACATAAGCTATTTTTTAAACTTTAGTATAGGAATTTTTCATTTATCCTTTTTGTTTAAAGTTAAACAATTACAGTTCTCAATTTATTAATTTATAGTTTGTTGTTAAATTGAATTTTATTCAGATTTGAAGAGAATAGTTTTGTAACTAATGATTCCTTTGGATGAAACCCGAATTTTAAATAAATAATGAATACTGTATCTTGTTAAGAAAGCATTACCAGATATAGTTTTTAGACCTGATACATAATTTGTCTACACCAGCTAATCTTCAGTTCTTTTACGTAAGAGATCAAGAGCAGCAAAAACATAACATCTTTATGTAGCTTTCAATAATACTACTTTTTCTAAAGATGAAAAAGTCTATTGAATCTATTTTGACAACTAAAGGTTGTAAATAAGCTTATAAAAGACAATGAAAGTGTTTGTTGTATACATGCTTCTTTTAAAGTAGTATTAAATTGAAATAAGCAAATAAGTATGCATAAAAAACTTAGACTTAATTAATCACCAGTTTGATATTTAAAATATATTTTATTAGGGCGCAATTGTATTCAATTATCACTGCAGCTTTTAACCAAACATCTAAAGATTTATATTTAAAACTAAAATGTTTAACTGAATAAACACAATCTATCATGTTTTTGCTTTCTGAATACAGAAATAGTTTTTAGAAACTTCAATTTGAACAAGTAATTTATTAAATTATGACGTCAGTATAAAGTAAAACTTTGAAGAAACAAGTGTTGAAAATTACTATAAAAAATTATTATAAATAGTTGGACTGTTGTTTTTTTAAGTATGGTTAACCGTGCTCTTTTTATAAATGATCTTGTGATAAGATACGAGCAACAGAAACGTTTAGAAAAACTTAATAAAAAAATTGAAAAAAAGTACGCAGAGGGTTACAAAAGTTCATCCGATTCTGGTGATTCAGAAGCTTCATCATTAGTAATAAAGTAAGAGTATTTTTCATTTCATACAATAATTATGAGTTTATTTACTAGAATGGTCTAACTTAATATTACCAATAACCATATAACTTTTTTTAGTCGTTTTGCTATTCGTCGAAGATCAAATGCAAAAGACAACGCAAGTATCAAAGAAGAGGTAAAGAAAGTTGCGAAAAAGAAGAGAAATAGATACAGAAATATCGTTTTGAACTTCTTGTTTGGAATTTTTCTCAACCACTTTTTCTACTTTTTTATCAGTTTTAACGAAGACTGGGAGCTACCAGGATCAATTGTAAATGGAACTGTGGGTTTTATTTTTGCAGTTGGGATGGCGATGTCAAAACCAATCTGCTCTGTAATTGTGTTGTGTCTTCCCTCTTTCTGTACAAAACATGGAAGTTAAGTTTACTTAATTTAGTGCTTTAAAAAAATGTTAAGATTATTCATGTATTTAGCTATAATACTGTAAATAAATACAGTGAAATAGTAAAAGTACTGTAACAGTTTTATACTCATGGTTTAGTTTTTTGGTTTAGTTTTATAAGTTTTAGTCATAAAGACTCCAATAGTTTCGATATTGAAATTAAATATTGTTATATGCATTTAGAATAAGACTAAACGTATAAAAAAAACTGTTTTAGCTACGAACTTTTATTTCTTAATTTTTAAAGTTCTTTGAAGTATTTCAAAACTATTATTTCAAAAAAAAATTGCTGTTTAAAATTAGCTAGTGTTTATAGTTTTACAAAAAAATACCAGCTACCCATATAGTTTTTTATTCGTTTAGTCTTATTCTAAATATATATTTGAAACTTTAATTTATAAATTGAAACTATTGGGTTAAGCTTCTATCAAAAAAGTTTGAATTAATTCGTTATCTTAATTTTGTTTAAAATTAGCTTTTTAATAATACATAATCCAATACTTAAATTAAAAGCAGAGAATTATTGTAATTTATAAACTTTTCTTAAAAAAAAAATTTTTCACTTTTTAAACTTTTTAGATTAACTTTTGAGTTAAGTTTGACCTAGCTAACAATAAAACGGTTTAATTTGTAATAAGCTTTTAAGAAAGTCAAGTCATCAAAAGCAAATATACTAACCTCATAGAAAAACAGCAAAGTTTTATTGCAATTATTATATTTATTGAGATGATGATAAAATTAAAAGGTTACAAAGAATAAGAACCTAATTGATTAAAATATTTTTCAATTTTTTTTCTCGTGTTTAAAATAAAGACTAGCTGTTTAAAGAAAATAACGAGTGGCACACATCACACAGGTCTATAATGTTGGTGTACATGGCCATCTTGGTGGCAAACGGCCCCATGCAAACCCTGCTGGCCAACTACCGAGAGATAACCAGGACGATCACTTGCGGTCAGGAGCTGGCTTTCAACGCGAGCAGGAGCTTGAGGCTGCTGTTGAACAACGGCCAGGTGGCCGTGCTTGACTCGCTCGAGGACACCATAGTCGAAGTGAAAGCCGAAGTCGAGGTTCAGTCGACTGTTTTTGGTTGAACATATGTTGATTGGCTGTTTTTGGTGGTTTTAAGAATATTTTTTAAAATGCTTTTTATACAGGAATGCAGTAAAAGTTTGCTTAACTTTGAATTAGAGGACACCAACTTTGTTGTGTTTTAGGGGTGTTTTGCAACAAAAAAGTATTACAGCCTACTATGTTAAAAAAATAAGTTGATCTGTTTAATCCTACCAAATTTATAATCATTAAACATTTGTCAGGCGGTAAAGATAAAACAAAAAGGTGTACATACAACAAAGCACAATTAACTTTTTATTACTTTTTTTTTTTCATTACTTACAACTTAGTTTTTATCCTATAATATTAGAAAAAAGAAAGCTGTTTTAGAATCTATTTTAAAAGACAGTTAGCTTTTAACAAGAAAACTACTAAAGTTTTTAGAACAGTTTTGCACAACTATTTCAATTAACCTTATTTTAATACAATTTCAAAGACACTTATGTTCATTAAACAAGGCATTCTTTAACTTTAAAAAACTCTGCACAGTTAATAAAACAAGAAAAATATTTTAAATACTATATAATCATAATCAAGTTGACTTTATAAATGTTATTTGTACTTGTGTTTGTAAATACTTAATACTAATAAAAAAATAAAATAACTTTAACATATACCACATGTTTAAACGGGTAGCTGTCCAAATTGCACGAGCGTACAAAATCGCACGAAGATACTTTTGTACGAGGGGATAAAACTGCACGAAGATAAAATTGCACAGAGATACTTTTGCACGAGCAGAAAATTTTGCACAGTCACAATTTTGCACGGGTTAGATTTTTTTATTTATTTTTTAGTTTTTTTATTAGTTTTATTTTATTTTTTATTTTATTTAGTTTTTTTTTTACTTTCACTGTTACCCCTAACCCTCGGTAGGTAGGTTATTTAAAAAACTTTTGTTTTTTTAGTTTTTTTTTTTAACTAGTTTATTTTATTTTTTCTATCACTCTTACCCCTAACCCTTACGCTCGGTCGGTAGCTTTTTTATTGTTTTTATTTTTGTTTTTAGTAGTTATCTTTTATTTTTGATATAAATGTTATCCCTTACCCACGGTCAGTGACTTTTTTTTCTTTTTTTTTAAATAAAATGATTTTAAGTTTTTTTTTCTGTTTAGTTTTTATTTTTTTCTGTACTTTTTTACTCTCGAGCAAAAATGTAACTCGTGCAAAATTGACCTTTGGTGTAAAACCATCTTCATGTAATTTTGTTCCCTCGTGCAATTTTGTGCTCTCGTGCAAATTTAGCTTCGTGCAATTTTGTGCACTCGTGCAATATTGTTCTCGTGCAATTTAGTCCCCTTGTGCAATTTAGTAACCTCGTGCAATTTAGACCCGTTCCTGTTTAAACGTATACTTTAATACTCAACAAATTTTTTGGCACAGCCAAAAATAGATAACACATTGATTTTGATACACTAAACTATAATAGCATTTTAAAGTTATCGAAATAATGCTAAATAAAAGTCCCAAGATAGATTAAGCCTTAGTATACTCATACTTTTAACAACTAAAAATAAAACACTTGAATACGTTTACAATTTTTTTAAAGAACTGTAAAAAAGTTTAGATAAATAGTTTATAAGTTACTTGGTTTATAGAAATTTTCTAATCTCCTAAAATTTGAAATGTATCATTTCAAAGATCTTCTGATCGTTTGGTAATAATAATCTGGTTATTAATTTTTAAACCACAAAAAAGTTACTAAAAAGTTCTAAAAATTTGTTTGAGGTAAAAATCAAATGTTAAAATTAAATTAAAACTAAGTACAAGTATTATGAGTAACTATCTAATAATAAAAAGCTAAATATTTATTTAAAATTATATTTTCTGGTTTAAGTTATATAAGGTATGTTCGATTTATACAGTACAGCTATTATAGTATAGTATTTATTTTTTATTTGCTTTTGGTTCTACAAAATAACTAGAGTCTAAATTTGTTGCTGACAAATACTTTGATATAAAAAATTGGTAACAGAAAACTGAAAAGTTGTTCAATGCATTTAAAGAAAAAGCTGATATTGTTCAAAATTCAATTGAAAAATTAAACGACTACGTAACAAATTTGGGTGAAAACTGTGAAAAAGAACTACCTAACTTTCTTTGCTTAGTACCTAGATGGGTTGTAAAACAGTATTATGAAAATGTAGAGAAAAAAATTGATCAAAAAGTTCAAGACCTAAAAGTTTGTTTTAAATTACTCTATAAAAGTAAATAGTTGGAAAATTTCACCATTTGTATTTCAGCAATTTGCTATATTTATAAATTAATAATTTCAAATAAAGAGTTTTATAATAAGAAATTAAACCACCGGAATATTTTGATTAAAAAATGGTTATTGCTTTAATGATTTAAAGTAAAATTTCAATATCATTTAAAGCGAAATGCATTGTTTGTTTTGTTTTAGCTTTTTTATGAGAAAAAACTTGTAAGGAGTGTTCATACATGTATAATTGAAGTTTATGATTTTGTCTAATATGTCAATAATAAGCATCAATGAGGTAATATAAATGATTATAGATTAAACGTATTTAATTTTTGTCTATTGAACCAGTATTTCATACGTTTACACAAAAGACTGCATTAAACTGAATGGATTCTTTGAAAATTAGTTTTCTTTAATGAGTGAAGTTGTAATAAATTTATAAAGTTTGAACTCGTAAATTGTTAATGAACAAAACTAAAGTGTTATATTGCATGTTTAATTATGACTTAAACATACCGGCAATAAGATGCTTTTAAAGCTGTTCAACTAAGTATCGGACTTTTGTTTATGATAGATTCATAATTTAAAATATAAAATAATTAAAATGTTACTACTGAAATCTGACTGACTGAAATCCCGCACTTTAAATTGATTTTTATTTGTTAATTTATTCTTTTTAGAATGAGTTTTCATTCGAAATGACCAAAGATTACTACTTCAACCTCACTTGGAACTCCAGCAGAAGAAGCACAGAAATAGCAAATGACATCATATCTGACGTGAACAGTCAATTCTCATTCGCTGGAACCATTTATTACTGGCTTTCCTTGTTTTTCAGCATGACATTTCTGTATATTGCAATCAAGTCATATCTTTATAGGCTAGTTTTTTATTTTGATCAGGTAATAATAAGTAAAAATTTAAAAAGCAGGAATCGGTAACTAAATTTTATTTTTATTAACTTTTATGTTCGTATTGTTTTACTGAATCGAAAAATAATAATTTTTATCATAATACACATAGTTTACTGTACGCAATTTTTTTAGATGGTGTTTTTATTTTTGTTATAATCCTTACAGACTTCGTAGAGCTGTTCATGTTTTATGAGCAGAAAAATTACATACAAAAACAGTTGTTTTAGTTTTTACAAATAATTTTTACATCATTATTAATTTAGTAAGAATTCTTTAAGTACAAATGTTTCAAAGACAACAAAATCTTATACAGTATAACAACTTTTTGATAAAAAGCAATTACTGTTTTCTAAAAAATTGCTATAGAGGATTAAGTTAATAATAATATTTTATTAAGTATATACCTGAGTTTAACAAATAACTAACATACGCTTTTACTCAAGACCACATAATCTATTTAATTAAGCTAAGAAACATATGAGAAGTACTTTGAAACCAACCTTACAGATAAATTTTTATAGAGCTGATTATCTACGTGATATAACTTTCGACAACCACTACCTCACTCAACGTTTCTACATGCTTGACTTTAAAAAGAGGTGGAAAAACGAAAACTATCTTTTACCGCTGACCAGGAGAGAAATGTACTACTATATTGAACCCTGGAGGTTACTTTACTTATTTATAAGTTATTTTTTATTGTTTTCAAACAGCCTGCATAGAAAAAAAATTAAATGATAAGCTTCTGTAGAGTTTCGATTGCAATTAACTGTTTGTTTTTTGCTCATCAAAGAGATTGTGCAACACAAACTTAATTCTAAAAAAATAAATGCAGCTATATTTCAATGTTGTTTACGAAAAAAAATAATGAATCAAAGTTTTCTAAAGCGATCTGTATGAAGCATTCAAAACTGTTAAATGTAAAAACACAGTTTTTACTCAAATGTAATACTTTAACTACAACTGATAACTTAAAACTTTGCAAGTTGAACAAAAACTCCGCAGCATCAGACTGACGCCGGTGGAGCTTGCAGGCGCCGGAAGGGGATTGGGAATCGTCATCCTCAACTTCACGTACACCCTCCTCGTGTTTGTCGTCGACGTCCTGTTCTACTTGCTCCTCCTCGGAGTCCAGTTCATCTTGGGGAAGAGGTACGAGTATTCCGACTGGAAGTCCGAGCTTATCAGGGAAGCGACCAGCCTCATACGGAGGAGGGACAACGAAACGCTTGCCACGGAGTTTGATCTTCAGTACATCAACACATTTTCTCATCTCAACACGAAGCTTGATGTTAACGGTACGGGTTTCGTCGCAACTATTCACAAGTTAGTTACTATATATTGTTAAAAAAATCATTAATTAATAAACACATATAAACACGAAGTTTTACATGTATACTACAAAAAAATATTATTCTCTTAAAGTAAACATTATTTTATATTGGATAAGCTGCAAAAATAAGAGATGTTTGTTTCAAAGAATATGTTCTTTTTAAATCTATCAGTTTTCTTTAAATATTGAAGAAACACTATCTTTGGGATATGTTTTTCTAAAAAACTTGATTAACAATTGATATACTGCTTTGATATTAATTTAATAACCCAAAATTTTACCTAAAAAGTAATATTATGAACGCATAAAAAACCGTAGAACAAGAACTTTCTAAAGCATCGAACTTTTGCAGAACTTGAGATTTTTAAGTAATTAAAATTCAAACTAACTTGAATCATTATCTCAGTTCAAGTTTTTACCTTAGTATAAACAACATTTTGTCTTATTAAATGTATTTCTAAATGCAAAACAAAAATTAAAAAATAGTTTGCTAAATTAATTTGAAAGGTTATCATTTGAAAGTTTTAATTTTAGAATAAACGTGCTATTTTAAATATACGTTTCATATTTCATTCCGCCAAAACAAAGCAGTGTTCATAAAAGTCGAACTGAACAAAACTGAGCTTTTTCAAACATAACAAAAAACACAACTTTCACAGGTCTATTTTGAACAGCATAGAAGAAATGAAGCGATCGGGGGGCTACGACTTCGAGCCCTCCCTGTGTACCACTCATCCCACCACCCCGCTGTGGTCCACCTACGTCCTCGTCTTCTGCCTGTACCTCGCCTGCTTCGTCATGTGCCTCTTCCAAGCCTACATACTCCGGTTGCGACGCTTCATCATGCGCCTGTACGAGCCCGGGAGGGAAAAGGCGAGGATCGGGTTCTTGCACGCGCAAATATGGAAGGAGAGGGACCACTCGTTGATCGGCGAGCTGGACTGGTGGGTGCGCAGAAAGGCGCCGCCGCCGACAGGCAAGAAAGAGCAAGGCTGCTTCAGCAGATACGCGGAAAGAAACAATGTAAGATTTTGCGGGAAGTTTTACTTTTAGAAAACTTAAACTTTTACACGTGCAGTGTATTTTGATTTAACATTTTTTTTTTCCTTAGTGGATTGGGTTCACGCTGAGAGTTTTAATGAACAAGACAGCTTACACGTGCGTAATTTGTAGCGCGAGGGGAGGAAAAAAAGACAAGGACTTGTTTCAAATTTGCCCGACACCCGCCTGCTCGTACGCCTACTGCAAGCAGTGCTTTAATCAACTGCACGGGTATGTTTCAGTAGAGCTGTGCTCTGAAAATAAAGCTTTCATATTTAAATCACTTTTAGTTGCTTGTAAATGTTTATTATATTTCTAAGAGTTTTATTGTAAGACAATATTTAGATTTTTAAGATATATTCAGTTATAATTGAACTCTTACTCAGTTACAATACAATTTATAGTAGTTTGCTAAGTTTTGCTGCAGTTGCTTTACAATTAAGAATACTCTCAAAGAATGAGAACTAACTTGTGAAATAAACAAAAAAGATAACTATTATGTCGTTTGATTTTTAAATTAATAAACATACTAGTTATTTTATTTTGTCGAAAAATTGAACTTTATTAACTCCTCGGTGTTAAGTTTTATTATCTAAATAAAAATGTTTTATTTAAATGCTTAATAATAAACAATTTCAAACATTTTACATAAGCAAATATACTTATATAAAAAAAAGTTAGATCCATTTAAAGAAAACATCCAAAAATGTGGAATACTATATTTGTTTAACAATGTAAATAACTTTTCTAAAAAAAATTAAATAAATAAAATTAAATAAGTAAACTTGAAAATAGGACGTGTATAAACTGTCAGCGAGTGTACGGCAAGAAAGCAGTGAAAGAAGCGGATGAGGACGCCAGTGGGATATCCGACTCTTCGGGATCGGAGAGTGATGAGGAGAGTTTTGCCAGTTCGTTTGAACAGATCGAAAGTGGCATAGGCGGTGGACCCGGAAAACAAGGACAGACAAAAATAGATCTAACAAGTGAAGTGAGCTCTTATTTATGCCTTGCAGATAGAGTTAGTGTAAAAGTACTTTGAAAGCAAACGAAAAATCATTTTAAATAAGAGTTTCCCTAAAGGGCGGTTTTGACTATTAACGAGCAATAAATAAAAATTATATTAGTAATAAAATAGTAAAGGAGTAGTTGTTTTATATATTTCTATAAAGTATGCAGTTATGAAAATGAGATTTTGAAAACCCTGTTTCAAGTAAACTAAACTCGTTTTACAACAAACAGTTTTCTTATAAAAAATAAAATAAATCTAAAATTTAGTTATTGCATTGTATACACTTGTTTCATATACTTTAAAGTTGCACACAAATTACAAAAGTAGAAAATAGTAGTGCACATAGAGTCGTATAACAGGAAAACTCAAATAGAGATTAAAAATTCTTTGTATGTTTAAACTGTTTAGTTCCTGTTCTCAAATAAAAACACCTTTAAATAATATAATTATAAGAGTTTTTGAAGTCATAGCAATAACAGTTTTTGAAGTCATATTGTAACATGGTATTCGAAATTTACTTTTACAGTTTGTTAAAAAGTCTTAACTGGATTTTTAATTATAACAAAACTATTTTTCGAGTCAGTTTTTTAATTACAAACTCTTAAATGATTTTTTTGGTCTTTAATGTATCTACTTCAAGTTAAAATTACAAAATACTTTTGGCCTTTAAAAACATTGCTTTAAAAAAATTATTTGGTACTTAAAAAATTTGTACAATGCACAAAATTTCTGAAAAATACATAGTTATTGATTGTTTGTTCAATTTTCAAAGATTACCGCTCAACTACGGTACACGCTTATTAGTGAAGATTAATATTATTTTTTTTATTTAAAGCATAAGTATCTGTTTCAGTGTTATCATAGCTTTCATAAGTTAATTTTGATGTTCTTCAAACTGATAAAAAGTTCATATTTAGATTTAAAGAAACATATAAGTGATTATCAAGTTTTAAAAATATAAGTATTTGCTTAAAAGATTGATAAAAATTGTTAAATTTTGTTACAATGATATTAAGACAAAACTTCCTTAATATAACTTACAGATTTAGAAGACATTCTAGACTGAGATATACTTATTAAGAACCAAAAATGTTTCTACAATGTCACTTGTGTTTGTACTTGATATAGTTTTATTTGTGTTTTTTTTTTTACGAATTTGACAAATAGAAAATGTTTATTAATGTATGTAATGTGTTATTTTTACTTTAAGTTTTTTCAAAACTAATCAGATGTGTTTATTTTAGTTCAAATTCATTTTATCTAAATGTTTATAACACTCTTTTGATCCAAATTTTTAGTAACTGAAAATAATCTAATAGTATTTGGATTTTAAACTTAGTTACCGAAATCCAGAGTGAATTTTTACCGTTATTCATTCAAAAAAACTATCCTGGTAAACTAAAAAAAAAACATATAAACTTAGATAAACTTTTATTTTGCGTAAAAGTTCACCTTATTTTATTACACGAATTTAAAAAAAGAAGAGTTTAAATATAAATTTATGCGACTTAAACTAATCATAAAAACTATGAAATAATCAAAATTACAAATTTATTCTCATGTAAAATAAGTTTAGGTTTTTACATGAATATTACAAAATTACAATACAAAAAATATAATGAATAATACAAAAATCAGAGTTAAGTATTTAAAAATTCACAGTGCTATAAAGTTATTTTGAGCAAGTTTTAGTTTATATTAGTTGATTGGTTTTATAAACTAACATATACACACTTGAAAAGAAACTAAAACTAGTTTAATTTTTGAACTTAAAGTAAAAAGTGTATTTTCGAACTAGACAACTCTATTATTGGAAGCAGCAGTTTTATGATTTTAACTGATTCGAGAAGTCCATTTTTGACTCTCTTGCTTTTTATAAGCTTCTAAAATGCGGTCCTTCTGCGTTCGGCATTCGTCAACTTTAGCTTCGAAATACTGCTTGTCCGTCACCGGATTTTCACCGTCAGCACAACTTTCATTGGTTAATACTTGTTGTTTGAAATGGTTGCAGAAAACTGACTTCCAAGTTTCCTGGAAGTTTCTGTTTCATTTTAAAGTAAAGTTTTTGTTTTTTCAAACCATTGACGAGTTTTACTTATAAAGTTGTGTACAAGTTTACACAAATACAAAAAAAAATAAGTACTTTAGGCATATAATATATTGGGTTATATTGGCAATAAAATCAGTTTATAAAGTATTAACTGAGATTTTTATTTTTATAGTTTAGATACTTCAACTAGAAATTTTTAAACTGCATATAAAATCTGAATTAGATATCAAAAAAATATGTTCGCGCATAAAACTAAAAAGTTATGTAGGAAATAAAATAATCTTTATAACTTGTAAAAAAACATTTTAAACAAATAATAAAGTACAAACTAAATTTTAATAATTTTTATACTTAGAACAATAATCAACTAGAAAATTAGGAGGATGTAAGAAATAATAAACTCATTAAAAGCAAAAAAAAATCGTTTTAAAATTTTCCAACACAATATATATTTTATTCAGAAGTATAAATAAAATTTATACTTGTTTACTATATGCAGAATAAGAACGGTTAGATAAATTAAACACATTTTACAATAACATTATTTTTAAAACTTGGAGATAAATATTTCATGTTTCAGATATTATCGTATGCTTTTCTTCACTTAAACTTACAACTTGAAGTTTACAACAGGTGACAAAATATTATTAATTAAGTAAATACGAATAATTTAACAACTATTACATATGATTATACTCAAGTACAAAATATATACCTCCTACTGCCATGCAGAGTAGTTAATGACTTAGGAGGGCTTCCAATGTCCTCAATACTGTCCTGACCAAACGGTATGTAGATTGGCTTGTGTTCTTCAATTGATCGAGTCTTGCTGTTTGTAATCAAGAATGTACATAAAAGAAAATATAAAAACATAAAAATCAAATCGAGCTTATTGGTAAAGTTTTTCTCACAAGAACTCAAAAGAAACATTTTTTAGTTAAAAACTTAAGAATACAACTCGTTACATATCAAAACTTTTTATTTTAAAACTCTAGATTTTAGAGCAAAGCAAAAATTTAAAACTATTTAAAGTACGAGTAGTATTCTTAAGTTTTTCTGCCAAACAATATTTCCTTAATATAAAATATAGTTAAATTTAAGAATTTTGATTGTTTATTTCAAAAAAAGTTATGTTACACATACAAATTAATACTTTAAACGATTTAACTAAGACTCTAATATGAATATAAAAGTACTAATCAATACTTTAAATACTTATAATTATGAAAGAAGTATTTTGTTAAGCAATTTAATAACTAAAACAATTAAAAATGTCTATAATTTTAAACTAAATAGCAAACATTTTGTTTCCATTTTAATATATCCTTTAAGTTTAAACTATTTTTTTTTATAAAACTCTAACATTTTGGCTAAGATCATAACATCTATATAGAATCATAAAAGTAAACTTAAAAGTTAAAATAAATAAGGCATACAAAGCTTTTCTGAAAAGATTTTTAATTTATATATTGCCATGTCACCTATAGCAGTTTCCATAAAGCGCACCTGTGCACAAAAGTATGCATAGGAAGGAATAATTATACTACAGGACGAAAATTGGTTGTTGAATAATAATTTAGTTCGTTCGACTAAAAATTTATTTTAAATTTTATTTTCTGGTAATCTTTATTATAATTTATATAAATGCGGACAATTATATCTTTTATATATTTATTAGAGTGCTTTTTTTTCAATAATTCAGTGTGCACAATTCATACTATGATTTGCTGAGAACTGCTACATTGACTATAATATATGTCAACCAACTGCGTACTCATAAAAAAATTTCAACTTTTTATGTATTAAACATTCAAAAATATTAGTAAAACAAGATTATATGATAGTAAAACGAATGATTATACTTATTTTCCTATTTCAAGTTAATATCTTTAAAAGAACTAGTAACACCATATTAAAACTAACTTGATTTTTGCGTCAAAAGTGGCAACGTTTAGCACATGTCTAAGTACCTTTAGTGTAGATTCAATTTTACTGCTGGTAAATAAAAGAGTGGCTCCGTTACAGTGAGCCATACACCTTAAAGCTCCTTGTATTAACTGCAAATTGTAAAATATTGAGTATAGTTTGCAAACTCGTAAAAAATGTTTTTGATAAATTAAGGGTTAAATAAATTTTGAACAAAATTAGGTACTGAAAAAATTACAATTAATATTGTTCAAAAGTCAAACATAATTTATTATGCTTAAAATATTCTGTTAAAAAAAAAACATATATATACTATTAAAATGTAAACATGGTTGTCATTTGATATAAAAATAATAATATTTAAAAATTTTAATTAGTGTCTAAAAGAAATTTCTTTTTTATTAATTTTTTGATAAACCTTTAGCTTATAATTAAGCAGTAAATTTTGGAACGTAATTCTGTTGTTGCCAAAACACAACTATGATGTTCAAAAAAACTTCTAAAGTAAGTTCAATTTGCGGTTTTTAATCAAACATATAGTATGGCATAGGGGTCCGACATTTTCTTTACATAAATTATCATTGGCTTTTATATAAAAGCTTAAAGTATAAACTACAAGTCAGTTTTTATAGAGTATAAAAATCTTAATTAGTTTTTGAGACAGAGACGTTATGGTAAAATGTTTCCAATACAAACGTATGGAGAGCAAATTTTTCAGGGTCAATTTCTTGGAAGATTAAAAATTCACTAAAAATCTATTTCCTCCTTCATTTTATGAGCTAAAGACCTCAATTTTTAGGAAAATATTCCTTCTATAATTTAAAAGATATTTAATTTTAAGTTTTTTAAATATTAAAAATTTAAGAAAAATACTATTTGGTGACTTTTTTTAATAAAACTATATTTTTTTAAACTAAAAAAAATTCTATGTTATATCGATTTAAATATTAGTAAACGACTTACTGTGAAAATTCGAAGAATATTGGTTAAAAATCAAGAAGAAGATAGATTTTTAGTCAAATAGTCTTTTTTTAGTGTTTTTGGTTTGCACCTGCCATAAGGAACCTATTGAGGTCACCTACTTTGATTGCTTATATCAAAGTTGCTTTGAATTTTATTAAGCGGTTAAAAACGTCTGATAGCTCAGAATAAACTATACAAAATAACTTCAACTTGTAAAAATCAAGGTGGACCTCCCTATGCCCTTTAACGAAAAAGAAAGCTAATATTTTTATAAAACTTGTTTAATAAACAAACTTAATGAAAACACAGAGCTGTTGCTTCTTTTAACAGCAAAAAATTATCATAGACAAAGATAGTCTTATATAAGTGTAGAAATTTATAAAAATCTAAAATTTAGAATGAGATATGTAGTACACCAATAAAACGAACTATTTAGTATAAATACATGTACAGTTTATTAAAAAAGTAACAAAAAATCAATTTATAAACTTTTGTTTTTTTTTTTAATTTAAAATGCCATTTTATTAATACTAAAAATTAAAAAATGTAACATTTTCTTGTATTTGTTACATTTTATACTACATATTATATAATTTTAAACGATGATACAAATAAATCTTTTAGTTTACTTCATTTATTATGGACTTTAATACAAAACAATTTTAATATATTTGTAAGTAAGTAACTAAATAAAGAATTATACCTACCTTTTTTTCTTCAAAATCCATGTTTTGAAACATATCATATTTGCTTCCAACAATTATGAGTGGGATTGGAAATGGTTTGACTTCGTCATTATCCTGAAAGTTTATTTAAAAGTTGTTTATGAAATGTGTAAAATAAATATTGTATGCACTAAACATCAATACAAGCATATACACTAACTATTACTTTTCTGTCAAATCGTTGTTTTGTTTCTGATTTTATTACTTTTGGTATTTCGGGATTTCTTTTACCAGCTAGTTTTATGGTGAGGTCAACTTTTTCTTTAGTTGTGTTTATGAGGGTTTCCAGTGTTGACCACATCTTTTCTGGTTGTGACAAATCAACAACCTACAATAAAAACTTAAATTTCTTTTTTTTTCACTTTAATCAAATACTTTTAAACCGCCCCTAATTTTTTAACTAAAAAAATTAAAAAACAGTAAAATTTTATTTAGATTTTTAAATTTAACTGTAATTTCTTTTTTACAAATTGTGCACAAGATATAAAAAATAAAAGATAAATAACATTACATAAAATTGTAACTATGTTTTATTTGTGCTTATTTTTTCATTTAATGTAAAAATAGCGAAACAATTAAAAGTAGTAAAGAATAAAAAGAGTAAGTTAAAACCATATGATATTTATTAAAAAAATTTAGAATGGTAAATTCTAACTAAAATGTGTAATTTTAGTTACTGTGGTAATATAAAATACTACTGGAAAGAATTGTTTTACATGTAAAGATAAACTATACTAGGAAAATAATACAACTCTTAATTAATTTGCTAAAACTACGAAATCTGATAAAACAAAAAGGTGACAAACTTAGTTTTATAATTGAAAAAACAAAAACAAAACAGCTAATTTTCAAAATAACCTAAAATAAGAGTAATGTAAACATTTTATTGATGAAACTTGACTAACAAGCACGATTGTTAAACTTTGTATTGTGTCAGGGTTAATTGGAATTTCTATCAGCTTAGTAAGATGCGTCCCACCGCCTAGTTCCCACACATGCCCTGTCATCTTGTTTTGCTGCAGAAATGTATTATTAAAATAGTAGAAAAGGAAGAAACAGCTTAATTATTAATTTTTTAAATAATTGTTTGTACTTACCTCAGTATGTAATAAACATTTATAAATAAAGTTTATACTACAAATTATATCTTTATGACAAGAATAAGAAAAAACATTTATACCACCTTAAAATAAAGTTATATTTACTTTTATATATTAAGTGGAAAAACAGTAAACTTTTAGTTGTTTAGAGCGGAGGTTTTATTCATACAAATAATATACAAACTAAAATCAATTTGACTGAATTTGGGCTGAAGTGGAAAAAGTAAATGTTGTTTTGTATAAAATTAATACTTGTAAATGTTTTATAAATGAAGCTTTAATGCTATTCTAGATTAGATAAATTGAACTTTTCAAACTAAAAAAAACTTTTAGAACTAAAATTAACAGATAGGGTTACCAAAGAAACTTTGAAGTTTTTACTAGGTTTTCTGAATTTGTTCCAGGTTTTTGAAAGTTCAAGTTTTCTTTTCCATTTTTAGTATAAAATAAAATTCAGGTAAAAAGAAAAGATACTATTATGCTACTTGAAGGGCATAAGGGGATGTCCAATTTTGCTTTACGAAAAATAACATTGGCTCTTATATGAAAGCCTAAAGTATAAACAACAAACCAGTTTTTATAGAATTTAAAAATATTTTCTAATTTTTGAGATATTGTAATTTTTTTAAAAAGCTTCTAATACAAAAGTATGAATTGAAAATTTTTCAGGGTCAATTTTCTTTGAAATTTAAAAAATCACCAAAAATCTATCTTCTCTTACATTTTTTGAGCTAAAACCTCAAATTTTCAGGACACGTTCCTTTTATAGTTTGAAAGACTTTGAATGTTGCAGTTTTAAAATATTATAACATAAAAATATGAGAAAAAAAAAACATAACAATAGGTGATTTTTATTTCTTAAATTAAAAATTATCCTGCATTAAATTGATTGAAATATTAGTTATTGACCTACTGTGAAAACTTCAAGAAGATTGGCTAAAAATGAAAAAAAAATTTTTAGAGGAATAGTCTTTTGTTGCGTTTTTGGTTTGCGCCTTCCAGTAGGAACCTATTAAGCATATCGACTTTGATTGCTTATATTTTAAAAGTTACTTTTAACTTTTTTAAGCAGTTAAAGGTCTGTCTGATAGCTCAGATAAAACTCTTCAAAATAAGATCAACTTGTAAAAATATAGGTGGACTCTGCCCCTTTACGCTCTTTAGAGTGTTTTATAATAAATAAAATTGTAAATGACATCAACATTTTTTTGTATATACCAGAGTTTTTATATAAAAAAAAATGTTAATATTTTACATTTAAAAATTGTTTAAAAGTCTAGGTTTTTCCAGGATTTTAGGTTCTTTGGCAACTCTGAATAGATTTCTAAATTGCTTTTGTTGTAAAAATTTCGTCAAACAAAATTTATTTATTTAAAATTTTATAAAGACGGAAAATAAACTTGATTTTTGTGTTGTACAAGCTTGTAGATGATTTGTAGATGTAAAATATAAAGACTTAATGTTTAATAAAAAGTTGTAGGTGTACTTTTAAATATGAAATAAAAATAAATTTATAGTGTATTTCCAACAATGTCTTACCTTGAAGTGAAGAAAAAACATTTTTTTTAAATGCAGCATGATATAGGGCTATATGTTAGTTTTATTAAAATCTACTAGACCTAAAATTTTATGGATATAAATATATACTGACACCCTCTATGTGAACCATTTTTTTACAATCTTGAAAGTTTACCTCAGGTTGAGAAACAAAAAAAAAAACTAAAAATACATTGTTCAACTTTTCTTTTTTTTTACCAAAAAAATAAAAAATAATAATTTAATTAAGAATTAAACTTAGTAACTAACTTTTAAAATTTTATGTTTGTCTAAATTTGATTTAAGCAAAAATTTTCAAGTGGCCTTGGGCTAACTAGCATGACTGCAGTTGACTGAATGGCATTTGTTTACATCAAGTACTTATACCACATTTTGGATAATTTCTTTGTGTCAGAAATTATCTTGTTTATATTTTAAGATAGATTTTTTTAATTTGATTTGAAGCTCTAATACTTTAGAATGTTGGCTTTCTAATCACTGGTTTAAAAGAAAACACCAAACCTTATATTATTTCTAATAGTAGGCTTGCTGTTGTGTTAAAGCATATAAAAATGTTCAAAGGATATTACTACTAGAATTTAACTACTACTTATTTTTGAAATAGTCAGTAAGATAAAAAGTAAAGTAAAATTAAAAAATATTCAAACTTTAGTCACTGGATCTTAATAAATATCTAACATTACATAAAAATAACTATAATTAAACAGTAGTATAAATAAAAAATCTCATGTGCAATAAAACTCACTGTGTTAGCAGACTTTCTTGCAAAAGTATATTCAAGTGCTGTTGTAGGTTTGACATTACTTGTATCATCTCGTGATAAAAACTTCATTATTGATGTTGTTTTTCCCTGTCAAATTAAAAACTAAAATTTAAATTCAGGAAATTTCATTTGGTGTTTTCTTACTTAATTTTTAAAAAGTTATAAAATCTGTTTGCTGTAAAATGTAACTAAAAAGTGTTTTTTTTTTACCTTTTGAAACCAAAAAGATCTGACTTGCTATTTATTTTTTTATAGGCAACATTTTTCAAAAGTATAAAACATCAATTAACAAAGCTAAAAAAAAATTCACTAAATTTCACTTGCACAATTTATAATTTAATATTGGTTCTGATACATACTTATATCTTTTTAAAAAAAATAAATTAGTTTAAATTAGATTTTTTCAAATCATTTTGCTGAATTTAATTCCTAATGAAAAATATTTTAATACATTAAAATCCATAAACAAATAAAAATGGACCAGTCTACCATAATATAAGTCAAAAGTTTTAAACTCTTTGTACAAAAATCATGATTTGCACTTATGTTTCTTAAAAAAAAAGACTTTAAAACTTGTTATACTAGTATTACCATTTTTTATTTTTTAGCTTACACATGATGATGATCCAGCAAATAGTACATATCTATCAGCATTTTTTTCTTTCTTCTTGTTTTCTTCCACTTCCTTAGAGGCTATCTCCCATATATTGGACATTTTTTAAATCTATTTGAGTTTACTAAAACCTAAGATTTAAAAGAATAGAATTAAATCACTCTTTTATCAACATACTATAAACTTTTTAACAAAAAAAACATTTTTGATAAATTTACTTTTTTTTAAGTATTATTACTATTTGTGTAATTTTATTTTCTATGATACATTTAAATTTATTGTCATTTAACATTTGAAATAACACATTATGTTATAAAACTAAAATAAATTATTTACGTGGTAATAAAAGTATATATGTCAAGTATCTCAAGTTAAGTAAGTAAATTATGTCTATACAGTTTCAAAAGCTCAATCATTTTATGGTCGTTTTTTAAGTACATAAGAATAAAAACTACTGCTATATTATATTAAATTTAGGTAAAAATTTTATCCCTAATATCATGTATTTGATATCACTTGAACTTCATATATATTTCTTAGCGTTACATTTATTATAAACTATGCTTTATTGAAGTTATTTTTTAAACTCAATGTAAAAAATTGAAAATTAAGATAAATGTGTTTGTACTTTAATAAAACATAAAAAGATGTTAAATAATAACTTAAACATAATCTAGCTACAATCATATAAATTAATTGTATTTTAGAGAAAAATACTTATAGTTTTGTAGCAATAAGACCAGCAAACAAGCAAATGAAAGACCTTAAGTTTCTTTCTAACAATAATATGTTAAGAATACAGTGCTATTTTAATCACTTATAGTTTAAGTTTAAACAGCATTAAAATTTAAGTTTTAAAGTATATATACTAATGAATTTATCTATTCTTTCAAGACTTTATTTTACAAACTAAGTTTCGGTCAAAGACCTTGTCAGTGCTTAATTAAATCTAAAAAGATATGTGTAACAGTCATGGAAAACAGCATTTAAACAATTAAATAAAAACAAATTTCTACTCAAAGTTTTTACTTATACACAAAGCAAATTTTAATACTAAGATTGAATTTATGGTAAAGTTTAAATTTTTAGTTAAGTTTGAAAATGATTATAACTACAAGAATAATAATAAAAGCTGTATGTAGCTTTCTTTTTTCTTCTAGTTAACTTTCAAAGTAAAAATTGCTTAAGTAAAATTGTAGTTAATGGTACTAAGTGAGCTTTAAGTTGAGATGCATTTTAATGTAGCTAATTTTAATTCTGCTGTAACTATTGAAAATTTAAACAATTTTGTGCTTGTAATAGCTGTGAAAATTTTTAATTTTGCTTGAATGCTTTTTATAAAAACTTTTAGTTAAAAACAAAACAAATTAAATTTTAATGTCAAGATTGAATTTATGGTTCAAAATCAATATAACAACAAGAGTAATAATACAAGCTATAAATAATAAAAAGTTGTAAAAATTAGTTTATATATAATTGTTTAAGTGCTATTTTCCATGACTGTTACATATCTTTTTAGATTAATTGAGCACTGAGGAGGTCTTTGACCAAAACTTAGTTTGTAAAATAAAGTTTTGAACGAATAAATTCATTATTAACGTTCAGTATTATTTAATTTAACGTAAAGTTAGATATATATTTTATGTGTATATAACATTAGATATTTAATGTTGTAAAGTTTAATAGTGTCATTTCTCATAGAGCTTTTCGTTTTAGAGTTTAAATTTTTCTTCTTTTTCATTTTTAGCTCATTATAATTTTGATTTAGTTTGGGTATGCAACTCGATGACCGAGAGGTCTTTTTGTTATCTAGGTCATTGAACCAAAAAATTTTTGAACAATTTTTTTTTTGGTTTTGTTCAATAAACTAACAAACTATTTCTCCTCTAGTAGTTGAGAACTCTTTATTTGTTCTCTAAAAATCAAAACATATAGTATATATACTAATTTAAAACCTTTTACCTAATTTAAAGTTTTTTTAAGATAAAAAGTTAGAACAACACTTATAAAACAGACAGGGTGGCCATTGGTTTTTGAGAAATTACTTCCAGGTTTTCTGAATTTCTTCCAGGAATTTAAAAGTACACGCTTTTGGGTCTATTTTTAGTTTAAGGTTAAGTTTATGATTAAAAATAATCCTA
>NW_028139335.1:48405-102220 GCF_965202585.1 Thalia democratica | reverse complement strand
AAAAAAATATATAAACGTAAAAAACTCTAAAAAGTATAACATTTATAAACAGCTGCATCAAAATCTTTTTGTTGTATTAAAATTACATGATTTGTAAAATACTAATTAAACTGTTAGGTTTTTTATGCACTAATTTTAATTTACTTTAATTTCTTTTTTAATTCGAAAGAACATTTGTTAAGTTCTAAATCAATCTTTTATAGAATTGGTTCAACGGTTGATTTAAATATATAAAACACTTTTGATGTGTGAGTTCCACAGTTGCAAAATACTGCGATGTGATAGTTTTATTGTTATAGTCTACTGTGATGTGATAGTAGTTAAACTGCAAACTACTGTGATGTGATAGTTGTATCGTTGCGATCTACTGTGATGTGATAGTTGTACAAATGCAAATTACTGTGATGTGATAGTTGTATCGTTGCGGTCTACTGTGATGTAATAGTTGTATAGTTGCAATCTACTGTGATGAGATAGTTGTACAGTTGCAAACTACTGTGATATGATAGCTGTAATATGGCGATCTATTGTGATGTGATAGTTGTATCATTGCGGTCTACTGTGATGTGATAGTTGTATTATTATGATCTACTGCGATGTGATAGTTGTATTGTTGCAATCTAGTGTGATGTGATAGTTGTATAGTTGCAATCCACTGAGATGTGTTAGTTTTATTGTTATAGTCTACTGTGATGTGATAGTTGTTCAACTGCAAACTACTGTTATATTATAGTTGTATTTTTGCAGTCTAATGTGATGTGATAGTTGTTCAATTGCAAACTACTGTGATGTGACAGTTGTATTTTTGCAGTCTGCTGTGATCTAATAGTTGTATTGCTGCAAACTACTGTGATGTGATAGTTGTATTATGGCGATCTATTGTGATGTGATAGTTGTATTATTGTGGTCTACTAAGATGTGATAGTTGTATTGTTGAGATATAGTGTGATGTGATAGTTATTATTATTATTGAAGTTTATTTTCAAACGAAGGACTTAGGAATTAAAACATAATTCACTTAAACTGAAAGACACTAATATAAAATGAAAAAACAAATTACAGCGTTAAAATAAACTTATAACTTCTACAAGCTACGAACTGAAAAAACTTAAAAATTTCTAACTAAAACATTCATACGATTCCAAAGCTATCAATTTCCACTTATATATTCCAAAACAATAGTTTTTTGAAATAAGCACCTCTTCTTAAAATTATTGAGAACCGGGCTTGAAATCCTAGGAACTATATTGAAGATATAAGTCAACCATTCTTCACCAAACAAAAAAATTCAAAACGGCATTTATTTCTATCTTTAGATAGAAATATTCATCTTGTAGAATATTTATCTCAAAAGTTATTAGTTTTTCATCATGTTTTTGAAGTTTTACCACGGCAAATTTAGTTAAAAATTACTTTAAATTTTTAGTAGCAGCAATTTATTAATCTAGCTTACAAATCAATTGACAGTCCAAATATTTTAGAATCTAAAGCCCAAAGCACATTGAACTGCCAAAAAATCAAACTTAAAAAGTAAAAGTAAAAGTTGTATTATTAATTTATCAACTATATAACTTTTTGCTTTAAAAGATCAGAAAAGTTTTAAAATTTTATAGATTTACATATTAATATAGCCTAAGTAATTTTAAAACTTTAAACTGAATTAAAGTAAATTAAAACTAGTTCTGTTTTAGGAAATAATCAAGATTATCCGGTATAGTTTTAATGTTAAATGTTGTTAAAATTAATGAGCAGCGTCAGAAATTTACAAGTTTTTATTAGTTTTATTCAGAGTTGAAAATAAATTTGAGAGCCAATATGGCGTTTGTTATTATCATAATCGACTTTTGATAACAACTTGTATAAAGGGTTACGAAACTTAAAGCTTGACTAGGTATCACAATATTTTGAAGATTGACTACTTACATTTAGACTCATTTTATTTAGTTCTAATACTTAGATGGAGACTTGAATATCTAACTCTAGTCCTTTACAGACAATATAGTAGAATTTTTAATGTTATTGGTGTATGTATAGTTATTAAAACATCTAGAAACAATCTCTAAATTTTATTAAGTAACTATTTTGTTGAATTAAATGTAACTTCATAATAATGGTAAATTTAGAATCTTATAATCTTTAATATTCCTAAAAATCAAGTAAAAAAACGTTTTGTTGACAAAATAAACTAATCACATACTTGAACACTGCAGCTATTTAAAAATAAATCTCAATTAATACTCGCAATAGCAAGCAAAAAGTATGAGTGAAAACTTGAAGGCAACGAAGAATAAGGTGAAAGAAAATATTTTGATATTGAAAGAATAGATGTGTGTTTTTTTATAAAATTAATTTGAAAAGTACCGGTAAATATATTAAACTGTATCCGTGGTATATACTCTACATCCGAAAAAGTTTTTCTTACATCAGGTCCTTTTACTAAATTTTTTGAGAACTTCATTTTTTGTCGTTCGATAAAATTAAATTTAAATTTAAATATACTTAGAATAAAAAGGATTGATCATGCTAATTCGATAATGAGACCACAAGTTTCGGTAGACTGAGAACAGTTTTGTCCTTATTAGGACTAATCAGTCAGTCACAATCGAAAAACTTACAGTCTTCAATTTACAAACGGTTTATGATGCTTTAACACGAAGTAACCATTTACTGGCAATTATCAGTGACGTCAGCATTGTCTTTTGCCGTGCAACGTCTAAAACATTGTCCACTAGGCAAGACATCTGGTACGCTCGTTTTGGTACGATAAACTTTTGTTTTTTTCCTTTGTTAACTTCAGCTTGTCTCACGGCAAACGAAAGTCCAGGCTTCTGCTCTGCTGACTTTCGCCGTATTTTCTGTTAATCATACTTAGAATAGTTTGACAGCTTAAACAAAATTTTAAGCACTAAAATAAGTTAATAGAAATTAGATAGTATTGACATTTAAAACACGTAAACAGGAAAAGCTATCAAACCACAACTATAAAGAGATATTATGTAAAAAATTAGACTAACATTTTAAAATATTGATTCACCCTACCCTATGGCCTTAAAAGGTTAAAACTTAAATTTTTGTTTTCTAAAGTAAAGTAGTAACATATATAGACTTTTTATAGCCTTGAATTTCTACTATAAGTTAAAGCATAACTTAATTGCTACTTTTCAAATTTTTTTTAACAGTTGTTTTATTTAGAAAAAGATAATTAACAGGATGTTAAATAAACTAGAATTAGTGCTAGATATATTTTCAACAACCAACAGACTTGAAATTTCATCAACTTCAAAGAAAATTACTCAACTTTAAATGTTTGTTACAAATAAAACAGTAAAATAATAATCGAGAATCCATTATTCTATAACAGTTGATTTTGTAATCCAAATACTTATTCAATCAGTAAAAAAAAAACTGTTTTTATTTTAGTTTAAACTTTCTTTGATTTTTACCTTTAGCAACTAACAACGTTTTAAAACATTTTTTATATACTCAACTACATAAAATGATAATATATTAACTGATAGAAATTAAGATTATCAAATATTATTTAAAAAAAAAACAAGTGGAAAAAAATAATAGACTAATTTGCTACAAAAGTAGATGAGTTTTTCTAATCTTTTCTAATCTAGTGCTTGTTACAACTCAGTACAGTCTTCGATTTTACATTTTTAAAGTCAATAAGAAGCTATTTTCACTAAAAACTTTAAATTTACTGACATTTAAATTATTTTTTTTATAGTGAGGTTAACACTGTAAACAGAGTATACACTGCTTATTTATTATTAACCTTATTAAACTAAGTTGTTATATTATTAACTTTTTTCATCGTTTTTTGTTATTCGTTTTAAATTTATATAGTTTATATTTTCTATTGTAATACTAGTTAATTACTTTCTATAAAAAGATATTTTTCAAATTTTTATAAAAAATGGTTTATTATAGGTTTAGCTTGATGGCCAATTGCGGCCCGCGAAGGGTAAATCTGCGGCCCACGAGCATGTTATTTTTTTAAATGGAATGCGGCCCGCGAAAGAAAATTTTGTGGCCCGCGAGCATGTAAATGTGGCCCGCTGAGCAAAATTATATTGCTAGTTAAATTTTTTCGGTAATTCGACTTAATTTGATTAGTTTGATTTTAAGTCTCTCTATAACATTTAAAAATAATTTCAAGTAATTACTGCTTTAGTTTAAAAATGTGAAAAAGACAGATTAGCGTTTAAACAGGATATGTTTCTCAGTTTCATAATTACTTCTTTTTTACAACAGTAAGTAATTATCTGAAAAAAGAGTGTCAAGAGTGCTTGGATTTAATAAGTTGGTTACATAATACCTATTTATTAAATAAACTAAATGCAATTATTTTTCATTTTGTACAAAAGTAATGCTCAGTAATTAACTAAAGTGTCATTTCTTTATAGCTAAGATATTCTTTTTAAATAATTTTTATACCTAAGTTTCTTTTATAATTTTTTTATTTGTATATGTTATATTTTAGTGTATGCAATTAAAATAACATAGTAATAAGAAATAAGGTTCATTTGATTTTTGGTTTGACAAATTTTAATTTTTTATAAGTTTTCTACGCTCATATCTTAAGTAACTTTTTATTCAATACTTAAGTTAGTTTAAGTTTAGTTCATGCATACTTTTCTAACATTTTTATTTATACATGTCGTATCTAAATTTGTACAGACACATTTAAAACAATATATATGACATAAGTTAATATAGTTTTTGTTAGGTATACATTCCATATTTTAAACATTGTTTTGTTCAAGCTAAGTTAATTTTTATGCCTTGCATATCAATACACAAAACTGCTGTTTTTTCGATCTACCTATTTAATATAAACTAGATAAAGGGATGGTAAATTTATAAGGTTTGTACATTGTTAATCAAAATAGTTCAAATTCAAGCAAATAAACAACTTAACATTGCCACACACTTAGACTATCACTGTTTGAAGACTTCGAATCTCAGGCCAACTAAGCCATTTTTTAAGTTTTTGGCTAGAATTGCTTTTTGTATCGAAAATTATCAGGAATGTTTTTGTTGACTCAGGCTGACTTTTTTGCTTAAAAGAGTGGCAAATTAAACTTATGATGTATGTTTTGCTCAATCCACAGTGTTAGTTTGAGTTTTAGTATATGTTAAAATTTAATTCTTGCAGCTGATATAATTCAAAGTATTATTTATATTATTGTCTACATCAGGGGTCGGCAGGCAGTTGGTGGTCGCGGGCCAAATTTCAAGTTTCCAAAGTGTTCGCGGGCCGCAGTTTTAGTTTTAGTGACATTTAAATAATCTTATGGTTTTAGTTTTAGTCACACTAGAGAAAAGTTTTACTTTTATTCACCTTATTATTTAAAATGACTTTTAGCTATACATACAATGCCTATTCAAATTAACATTCATTAGATTAAGATTTACATTGACTAATATACTTTAATAAATATGTACTAATATTGTTAATAAAATATGTGCTTTCATAAGCCCTTAATAAGTTAAACTTAACACTTTTTTAATTTTACTTACAACGTAACTCTCTATAAAAACCTAACTTAAAAGACAATTTATTGGTTACTTTTATACATTTGTTATATCATCAACACTTTTTCATGTTTTTAAGAATATTTACTTCGAAAAAAGTTTTTGCGAGTTAAATAACTTACACTCATTAATAAATTTAGTAATTAGTTAACATAAAAAAATTAATACCTTTTTGTATTCAAGAAAGCTAAAACAAATGATTTAACATAATTAGTTCTCAAATACTTTAATAACATATTTTATTAGTTATTAGACTTTTACATGGTTGCGACTAAAAAGCAAAAATGTCTGAGATGTATCAACCCAGCTTAAATTTATTAAAAGTTGAAAAAGCTAATAAATAGTTGTTAGTCAAGCTTAAATACCTAGTTAAAATATCATCATTATCAAAAAGTACAAAAAAGTGTTAGAAAACAAGAAAAAATACAATTAGTAAACTACACAACAGTCATAAAAAGTATTCTGAGAATTGGAAGATTTCTTTTAAGTGTTTGAAATAAAAGCTTCACACAAGCCTGAGTTTTCAAGGTTTCAAAATAGCCTGTTTGTGTAGCAATCCAGTTAATATAAAGTTCACTACATAAAGAAATAACAAAGGTTATTAAAAGTAAATAAATTACATACCAAAAATATATAATTCAGCTGGAATGGACAATTGAGTTTCTTTAACAAGTTAAACAAAAGTATAAAGTTTTATTGAGTCATTAGCGAAGTAGATTTTTTTTTATTAAGCATGATAGCAATTCTTTATTTGCAATAAGAATATTGCATTTAAAAATATTAATTGTAAAATATAAGACGAGCTACAAGGATAAAAAACAGCGTTAGTTAGGAGTTTTTGCGAGAAACAATTAAAAACAATCACCAAAGTCATTTCCGACAAAGCACATTATTATCTTCAGTAACTACAGAATAATCAGAAAAAAATGTTAAGGCAAGTAATAAAGTAGCAAAGTTTATTACCTAAAATGAGTTATCGTTTATAATTGAAAATTTTATAAAGAATTAATGTTGGCGGTAATGAAAAACTTTTGTTTATTTCTTCATTGACAACATGAAGTCGTGTTTAGGAAATGCATTAAGGTTATAATGTCGCATACATCAAATTAGGACTTTAATCAAACTGTTAACATGAGAGCACTGATAAAAAACTATTGCTCATCTGAGAATTTTTATTAGTAATGTTTTTAATTACTTTGACATTTTAGTAGAATTTCTTGGTTTAGTTCCAACGCGAAGCTCAACAATCGGTAAAATTTTTCAAGTAAAGGTGCAATGTACCAACACGGAGTTTTTGGAAGTACAATTCCTTCTTATATTTTTAGTATAAAGTTAAAATACCGTTAAAAAAGTGTCTTAAAACATTTATCAATATTGAAAAATGCTGTTAAGTTACTATAATGTATTTTTAATAAAAAAACATTTATTTGGTATTTTTTGTTTGAGTCAAATAGAAGTTTCATTACTTTAAATGTAAAAAGTATTTGAAATTCCAGGTTTTTTCAAAAATTCTCAAATTCAAGTTTTTTTCGAGAATTTTTAACCGTAAGTTCACAAATTCAAAGCTTTTCCGAGATTCAACTTTTTTGGCAACACTGATTGTACATTCTTAAATGTACATAATAATATGAATAATATTTTGTTATTTTTAATTATATCAGCTGCAAGACTTAAAATTTAACATATTTCAAAACTCAAACTAACACTGTTGATTGAGCACAACATACATCATAAGTTTAATTTGTCATTCTTTCAAGCAAAAAAGCCAGCCTGAGTCAACAAAAACATTTCTGATATTTTTGTATACAAAAAGCAATTCTAGCCAAAAACTTAAAAAATGGCTTAGTTGGCCTGAGATTTAAAGTCTTCAAATAGTGTTAGTCTGAGTTTGTGGTAATGTTTAGTTGTTCATTTGCTTGAATTTAAACTATTTTGATTAACAATGTACAAACTTTATAAACTTACCATCCCTATATCTAGTTTATATTAATTAGGTAGCTCCAAAAAACAGCAGTTGTGTGTATTGATATGCAAGGCATGCATATTAACTTAGCTTGACAAAAACAATGTTTGAAAAATGGAATGTATACCTAAAAAACTTAACTTATGTCATATATATTGTTTTAAATTTGTCTGTACAAATTTAGATATGACATGCATAAATAACAATGTTAGAAAAGTATGCATAAATTAAGCTTAAACTAACTAAATTATAAAATAAAAAGTGGTTTAAAATATGAGCATTTTTTTAAGTTGGTGTGCATAGAAAACTTATAAAAAATCAAAATGTGTCAAAACAAAAATCAAATGAACCTTATTTCTTATTACTATGCTATTTTAAATGTATTCACACTAAAATATAACATTTACAAATAAAAAAATTATAAAAGAAACTGAGGTATAAAAAATATTGAAAAAGAATATCTAAGCTATACAGAAATGGCACTTTAGTTTATTACTGTGCATTACTTTTGTACAAAATGGAAAATATTTGCATTTAGTTTATTTAATAAATAGGTATTATATAACCAACTTATTAAATCTAAGCACTCTTGACACTCTTTTTTCAGATAATTACTTACTGTTGTAAAAAAGAAGTAATTATAAAACTAAGAAACATATCATGTTAGAATGATAATCTGTCTTTTTCACATTTTTAAACTAAAGCGGTAATTACTTGAAATTATTTTTAAATGTTATAGAGAGACTTAAAATCAAACTAATCAAATTAAGTCGAATTACCGAAAAAATTTAACCAGAAATATAATTTTGCTCAGCGGGCCACATTTACAAGCTCGCGGGCCACAAAATTTTCTTTCGCGGGCCGCATTCCATTCAAAAAAATAACATGCTCGCGGGCCGCAGATTTACCCTTCGCGGGCCGCAGTTTGCCGACCCCTGGTCTACATTAAAGAATGAACAATCAGTGTTGCCAAAAAATTTGAATCCCGGAAAAGCTTTGATTTTGTGAATTTACGGTTAAAAATTCTAAAAAAAACTTGAATTTGAGAATTTTTGAAAAAAATCTGGAATTTCAAACAATTTTTACATTTAAAGTAAGGAAATTTCGATTTGACTAAAAAAAAACCAAATAAATGTTTTTTTATTAGAAAATATATTATAGTAGCTTAACAGTATTTTTTAATATTGATAAATGTTTTAAGACATTATTTTAAACTTTAATTAAACTTTATACTAAAAATAAAAGAAGGAATTGTACTTCCAAAAAATTCCGTATTTGTACATTGCACCTTTACTTAAAAAGTTTCACCGGTTGTTGTGCTTCGCGTTGAAACTAAACCAAGAAATTCTACTAAAATGTCAAAGTTAGTAAAAACATCTCTAATAAAAATTCTCAGATGAGCAATAGTTTTTCTATCAGTGCTCTCATGTTAACAGTTTGATTAAAGTCCTAATTTGATTTATGCGACTTTATAACTTTAATGCATTTCCTAAACACGACTTCATGTTGTCATTGAAAAAATAAACAAAAGTTTGTCATTACTGCCAACATCAATTCTTTATAAAAGTTTTCAATTATAAACGATAACTCATTTTAGGTAATAAACTTTGCTACTTTATTACTTGCCTTAACAATTTTTTCTGATTATTCTGTAATACTAAAGATAATAATTTGCTTTGTCGGAAATGACTTTGGTGGTTTTTTTTGTTGTTTCTCGCAATAACTCCTAACTAAAGCTTTTTTTTATTCTTGTAGCTCGTCTTATATTTTACAATTAATATTTTCAAATGTAATATTCTTACTGCAAATAAAGAATTGCTATCATGCTTAATAAAAAAAAAATTCTACTTCGCTAATGAATCAATAAAATTTTATACTATTGTTAAATTTGTTTTAGAAACTCAATTGTCCATTCCAGCTGACTTATATATTTTTGGCATGTGATTTATTTACTGTTATTTCTTTATGTAGTGAACTTTATATTAACTAGATTGCTACACAAATATTCTATTTTAAAAACTTGAAAACTCAGGTGTGTGTGAAGCTTTTATTTCAATCACTTAAAAGAAATCTTCCAATTCTCAGAATACTTTTTATGACTGTTGTGTAGTTTACTAATTGCATTTTTTCTTATTTTCTAACACTTTTTTGTACTTTTTGATAATGATGATATTTTAACTAGGTATTTAAGCTAGATTAACAACTAATTATTAGCTTTTTCAACTTTTAATAAATTTAAGCTGGTTTGATACATCTCAGACATTTTTGCTTTTTAGTCGCAACCATGTAAAAGTCTAATTACTAATAAAACATTTTATTAAAGTATTTGAGAATTAGTTATGTTAAATCATTTGTTTAAGCTTTCTGGAATACACACAGGTATTAATTTTATTATGTTAACCAATTACTAAATTTCTTAATGAGTGTAAATTATTAAACTCCTAAAAACTTTTTTCGAAGTAAATATTCTTAGAAATATGAAAAAGTGTTGATGATATAACAAATGTATAAAAGTAACCCATAAATTGTCTTTCAAGTTAGGTTTATAGAGAGTTAGGTTGTAAGTAAAATTAAAAGAGTTTTAAGTTTAACTTATAAAGTGCTTATGAAAGTACATATTTTATTAACAATATTAGTACATATTTATTAAAGTATATTAGTCAATGTAAATCATAATCTAATGAATATTAATTTGAATAGGCATTCTATGTATAGCTAAAAGTCATTTTAAATAATAAGGTGAATAAAAGCAAAACTTTTCTCTAGTGTGACTAAAACTAAAACCATAAGATTATTTAAATGTCACTAAAACTAAAACTGCGGCCCGCGAAGACTTTGGAAACTTGAAATTTGGCCCGCGACCACCAACTACCTGCCGACCCCTGGTCTAAGCTTTAAACTGTTATAAAAGAACTGTTTTTAAATTTGTAAAGTTACTTACAAATTAAACGATATGTTCAGACTAAACAAATTGCTTATCCCTGATTAAAGCAGTGACGATCCAACAACTATATTTGTGTCAATAAAAGTGAAACTGCACAAATTATTTAATTTTAAAAATCAATCGAATGTATGATATTTTAAAAATAAACATATGAAAACTAGGCTCATAATAAAGTTTTATTTTTACTTATATCTAAAATGTTTAAAAAACTTAATCACAAAATAACAGTTTTCTTTTATTAAATTAATATACGAGCCAAAATAAATCTTAAACAAATTGTAAACTTTTTAAATTGTAAAAGTTTTAATTTAAACTTCAAAAAATGTCAATAATTACCATTTAAGTATGATCTAATTATGCATTATAACTGAAATTCTAATGTTATTAAAATCTTAACATTTTTATTTAGCTAAAAATTGTATATAAGACTGAATCTTTTTTCAATCTATTTTAAATAAACAATTCAACAATAAATTCAACAACATATACAAATGGCTTAGTCACCCTTGATACGGTTAAAGTAGTCGAAACCGCTTACTTGAATTATTAAGTTTAAAAACAAACTATATGAGTTATAACCTCTTGTGTGATCAACACTGTTTTTATGCTAAGCCTGACTATACTTTACTAATTTTTTTATTTATCTGAAACAAAAAAATCAGTTGTTTTATTTTAATATTTTTTGTATTTAGATACTTATAAGTTTGATGTTGTTTTCCAACTTACTTGTATTAAAATATTTTTTCAGTATAAAATATTTTTCATTCCAACTAACTTATTACATATTAGTTTTAATTTTGTAAATTTATACTTGTGCATTTACATAAAACTCAAATAGAAATTTTATTCAAAAAAGTATCTTCTAACTAAGTAACTTCTTTAATTTTTCTTTATCTTATAAAACAAATTAGTATCTTTTACATTATTAGTTTTTAATTTTCTATATGATTATTCTATTTTAATGAAATACTTTATACAAGATCTGTGTAAAGCTCGAAGCAGAAATTTAAAATTAGGGATTTTTTTTTAAAGAGTAAGTTGTGCGCAAAGTTGTGAGTAAAATTAAATTAATTCTGCAAAATAATTTAGAGTTACAATAATATACTGTTTTTATGTAAGCAAGTACTAATGAAGGAAGAAAAACTTTTGGAATTAAATAATTTATCTGATATGTTATGTCTAAGTAAGACGATAAAATTTAAAAAAAACTTATTAAAACATGTTTTATCTTTTTTTAAATAAAAAAGTTTATTTTATAGCCGTTCGTTTTCACTCACTCAACACAAATTACTTTTTGATTGCTTTTTAAAATAGTGAATAACAATAAAATCAAAGTACTGATTAGATTTTCTGTGCTCATAATAATGATGACCAAACAAATTTTAATAGTTTTAGTACATCTGAATATTCTAAAAAATTTAATAAATTATATTGTTGACAAAAGTGTTTTGGTTACAAGTATAATAATCGAATTAACTCAATAACGTTACTTACAAAACATGTTTAGTTAAAATAGCTTCTTTTTTTAAACCTCAAAAACTTAGTAAGATGTGTTAAAAACAATTTATTAACTATTTTTCTAAGACTTAAAACAACTATCGTTTAGTTTAATTTAGTAACAAAAATATTTGTATGTAAACTATGAGTTTTTTTAGTCTATAAGGTTTAACTAAAACCTTCTTTCTGTATTCAATGTTGATAAAAATAACTTAAAATAGTTTTTGTGACAAAATTTAACTTAGAAATATGTGTAGTATGTCTAACTAATTCATCATTTATGTAGATAAATTAAGAAAATAAAGAAATTCAAGAAAAAAAAAAACATTTACTGCAGAACATTATAAGATATTTTAAAACTTATCTGTTTTTTTTATATTATATGAAAACAAATAATATTGATTTTCAAAGAATAGAAATAGTTTCAATTCTGTTTATTATTTAACCAGATTAAAAATAAGACAAAGAAAATCTTTTAAATTAAACTTAATTAAAATTCTCTGTCAACACAAATGTATTTATTATATTATTGGTTCTTGATAGTGGTTAGTAACTTTAAAAAATGACTTGAATTTGTCGTTTACAATGACCAGCTTAGTTATAAAGTTATATAGTTATAATTCTTATGAGTTAGCCTAAACATTTTTATATGATAAAAACCATTTAATAATTACATTTAAAATAATTTTTTTTACATCTTATTTTATAGTAATGAGTACCAAGAATGACAGTTTATAAATAAATTTTGTTAAGATTTTACTCAACATAAGCCTACATACACAAATCGTTTAAAGTATATTGATTTACTTGATAAACTACTTTTAAACTGTTCAAAATTTTTTTTTTTTTGATACTAAGTTAATGCATTTAAAACGTAAATTTAAAATTACGATATAACTTCATCATTTAAAACATAAATATCTTTAAATAGTTAAGCTTTTTTTTTTTTGCTTGTAGCCCATATGTGTTATTTAATTCATGTACCTAATTAAAGCGACTGAGAAAAGAAAAAAATACTTAACAAACGAAATCTAATTTATAAAATCAGTGTTATTCACGTATAGTAAGCTGAATAAAAAGTCTTAATTTTACAATTAGTTATTTAATAAAAACAGCAATGACTTAATAATTTTTTTTAAATAGAATTCTTTGAATGTTTATTTTAGTGAAAGGTAACAGAGGGTATTCAGACTGTTTATTAGTTAATAAAATATACAATATCAAATATGTGTTTGTTTTCTTTTAGACCTAAGCACCTTAATTAAAATAAGATGGAAGAAAACCAGTTTACACCAAAAAATGCAAAAATTTTGAAGAAGCAAGTTATAGATAGTGTTGTTAATTATGAAGTTGAGTTTGTGAAATTGTAAGTTGTTTATATAATTCACAAAACGAAGTTACTACTATTAATTGTTTTATATTCTATTTTGTTTAACTTATATTTTATTGTTAATTTCTGACGTTAATGCCTTTTTGACTTAATTGTGCTTGTTTTAGCCTAAAATATTTAAGATAGGACAGTATTTTCCCCCTTTTGTAATTTTTTTAAATAATTGAACAATGTGTACTAAATTGAACGACTTAAGTTCAGTTATATGTTGTTTTAATTTTCATTTTACAAATATTTAAAAATAAAATAATAAACAAACTTAAAGTTATGTATCTGTGAGGAAAAGATAAACAAAAACATAAAGCTATATTAAACAAACCCTAAAGCAAAAAGAGCAACTTGTTTTTCTTCTAAAAAATAATAAGATGGACATAACGGTGAAAAAATAAATTCAATATTTAAGTTTTTGTTATAGATGTTATAATTTAATTCATATACAGTAGTGTCCCTCGTAAATTTTATGGCTTTGTGTTGGTGCTTTAGTGTTCGAAAAAACCTTTTCATTTGTTTTGTAAAATTGACAAAAACATTTTTTGCTTGAAAAAATAACTTATTTCAACTAGTTGACATACGCCAACTTGATAAAACAACATTGACAACATGATTTTAAACACAACTAAACAGAAAATAACAAATTATAATATGATTTACGGGGATAGAAACGATGTCGCTGTGGTACTTGAGACGAAAGTTAGTCAACAATTGGTTGAAGAGTTGAATAAGAAAGAGGAATGGGCGTTTAGAATTAGAAAGAAGTTGAGGTTTGCTTTTTTATTTATTGAAAGTTAAAGAAAGTTTTTGTAATTAACAAGCCTTTTTCGCATTTTTTAAAGTTTTAATACTTATGATTAGTATGTGTTTGTTATAAAGGCATATTCTTAAGTTTTAGATCAAATTAAATCTCAATACTTACTATTTCTATGTAATTTAAGCTCTTTTTGTTATTCAGAACTTATTTATTTTTCATGTTTTATAGTTATTTCCATTCTATTTAGTAGAATGTTAATATTAAAGCTTAGCAGTTTTAACTTATCAGTGTTTTTATCATATTTTGTTTTACATGTAATAAAAACTTTTCGTGTTTTAACAAAGAAAACAATGTCTTCTAAAATTAAAAATTGCATACAGTTTTTAAATACAAATCTTGCATGTTGGTACATAACTTTGTTTCATTTGTTAGAAGCGAACATAAAGTTTTAGAAAACAAAATATTATTGAAATTCAAATTTTTCGTCTACTTAAGTTTTATTTGAGTTCACTACACTTCTTAGAGTTACATTTAAATAACTGATTATGCACAAGCTAAATTATATCCATCAATTTAAACTACTTTAATTTTCTTGCATTTAAGATAAAACTAATTTGTTAAAACTAAATTGTTACTAACAAAATAAGAAACTTTCAATTAGTATTTTTAGTAATCGTTAATTTCTTTCTTACTTAATATTTTTCCAACCTAATATAATTTATTTAAGATTGTATACTGAGTTAACCGGTTTAAAATAATAGTTACAACTGTAGTTGTTTGGTAAAAATAACTATACCTTAACTAAAATATTATTACATTTTAAGCTATAATTATTTTTACAAAGCAAACTAAAGTTATTAAATAAATTTAAACAGTTCAAAACCTACTTCAAAATACTCTTTAGAGGAACTAAGTCCTTCATTGACAGAAAAACACAGAGATTGTTTTTTAAGTTCTCATAATAACTATGTGACTCCCTACACGTTTGAAGATATCGTGGTGTACCAGCTCAATGAGAATGATACAAAAGAAGAAGAAGTAAAAAAGGAATGTAAAGACGTGGATAAAGGTCACAGGTACAACTTTTTGCTGTTTCACGGAACTACAGTTGAAAATGCTGCGGGAATTTTGCACGAGGGGTTCAGAGATTCCCTTTCGGGGATTTTTGGGAGCAGTGTTTACATGACTGAAGGGTTAGGAGTGGCGGTTTACTTCTCTGACTTGAGTAACAATCAACTCAACATGCCGCAGCCAAACGTTAAGTACGTGTTTATGAACGAGGTTCTCATCAGCACGAACGAATTGCAATGTAACAAATATGAACAACACAAACCTTACTTCATCCTCAGTCCACCCCCATTTGCTGAATACAGGAGTACCTTTAGACCGCCAATTGCACGCAGTGACTATTGGTTATTGGATGGAAAACTTTCAAGGAAGACTCCGTTTCAACATTTAGAACACAGGAACGAGTTTGTTGCCAGGCAGGATTACGTCGACCGAGGTTCCTGTATGTTATAAAATCCAAGGAAAAGTCCATTTGGTCGTAGTGGTTTTAATTTAGTGATATAAATCAAAATAATTCGTCGAATTTTTTTAGTTATTAACTATTTAAGATACTTTTGAATAATAAATTGCATAGTGCAATAAAAAACACGTGAAATTAGTTTGTTCATTGATTTAGTTCGTATCATTGAGTTAGTTTATTAGATAAAAAAAAATATAGTGTAGTTTAAAGGACCATTCATTTCGTAGAAGAAGGCAACCGCGTTTACTATTGGTTCATATACGGATATTACTTTATAAAAACATCATTTTAAATGCATTTTGAGTATTGAAATTGTTTAATAAATACTCTTAGAAGTTTTTTAAAATGTTGTCCTAAAACTGGCAACATGTTTTTAACTTGATAAACCTCTAAAAGCGTTTTAAACAGTTGCTCTTACCGTTTTTTATTTAATCCGTTTAACTACTATAGATCATCAGTCTTTTGTAAACTAAAAAAAAAGCATATCATTTATGATTCTAAACTATTATCAACATTCACAAATGTTTATTAAATTGCTTTAAAGAAAATTTTACAGAAAATTTTAACTTGTAAACAGTATTGATAAATGATGTTTAGATTTGCTAATATTATCTATGTATCTTTTGAAGTTTGCAACATAGTTGAAATTATTTTTGTTTGTAATTATGACAAGATATTTAAATTTAAATCGACCATCAGTCGAATAGTTAAAGTGATTTTATTAATTTTAATATATATGTTGATATATTTTAGTGAAATTTCAGATCTAGAAATTAAGGTTTAGTCATATCCGAATCTTATTTTTAAATAGATTTACAGTTTCGTACAAAACTCAGCTACCACTAACTAACCTACTATCATGTTTATTAAACCTATTTCAATTTAAAAAAAGTAATATTAAGAAAGAAAATAGTTCAATAAAAACAAATATTATTCATAAAACAAAATTAGTGGAAATATTAGCATTTTGCGTGAATAACTTATTAAAACTTAATAAACTTTTTAAATTAAAATTTTATAAACTTTAATTATATTAGTCACCATCTTTCTGTCTAAATAAGCTAAATCTATATAAATAATGTAGCTAAAATAAGTTGATAAAATGTAAGAAAAACACGTGGCGTGGTATTTTTGTTATGGATACGCGCAATTTATTCTTTCAAAAAACCCCTAATTTAAAAATTTATCTCGCGTCTAATCATAATTAGAGATTTTTTTAATATACTTTATATACATAAAAAATTTAAAACTAATATTTAAAAAAAAAAACTCAATAATTTAATAAGATTTTTTTTTTCGAAAAAATAGCTACTTTTATAAATTAAAATTCCAAAAAATTTTTCTGTAAATGCATTAATATTAACTTACAGAATTAAAACTAATACTTGATACTTAAAAAATACTCTGATGCAAGTAACTTGTAAAACAATACCAAAATTTTTATTTTCTAATAACAAAATTATTTAAACAAAAAAATTAAATATTTTTCCAAATAAATTATTTAAAATAAAAATTTTAATCTAGTGAGGCTTACAATAGAATTATAAAACAAAAATCAAGTAATAGTTTTTAATAAAAAAATAAGATAGAACAATTAGTAGTTATCTACAAAGAGAAAATATTTTTAAATACAAATTATAGCAAAAAAGGCTTTCGTTTGCCTTTTAAACTCATAAACTATATTAAAAAAAAATAAAAATGTATAAATTAAGTAGTAGCTTAAATTTTAGTGTAAAAAGTAAAATTAACTTAAAATAAATAGTTTACTCGTTTCGTTTGTGGTAATAACAGGTTAAAACTAAAA
This sequence comes from Thalia democratica, assembly GCF_965202585.1. Taxonomy (NCBI): domain Eukaryota; kingdom Metazoa; phylum Chordata; class Thaliacea; order Salpida; family Salpidae; genus Thalia; species Thalia democratica. The sequence goes on along the minus strand of NW_028139335.1, from coordinate 84,802 downwards.
TAGCTGAAATAATTATTTTTTAAGGCATAAGTCAGTGGTTCCCAACCTTTTTGATACCCCGCACCCCTAAAGTCTCTTAATTTTATCTCGCACACCTAACACTATATGGTATAATTATTTATTAATAATTTAATAATAAAATCATTGATTTCATTAATTAATAATTTGTACTTTAATCTTAATGATAGTGTACTATATTAACAAAAATAAAATACTTGGTAATTTAAAAACATAACAAACTATATTCAAACAAGTTTTATCTATTTTTTATAAGGTAGAAAACATCAGAACTCATTCTTTATTCTGCAATGGAAAACGATTTCTAAGATTTAAAAACGTATCAGAAATGAGGAAAAAGCACTAGAAAAGTTATAAATATTAGGCTTAAACTTAAAACTAAACTTTTTATTCATTTTGTTATGAATATATTATGTACTTGAAAATAAAAATCAGCTATTCTAAGTTAAGCTTATGTAATGTTTTATTTTTAAAACTTTTAGCAGCTAGGAGGTTTCAAAATAATAAAGATTTGAGTTAAGATTTACAAAAATTAAAAAATATTTAGTTTTTAATTGTACAAATATATGTATAAAAGCAAATACAAGAAAAGTTTCTATGCTTACAACATAAATAAAAAAATGTAGATTGAAAAAGGTAAACAGTTTAAGTTCAAAAAAGGAATGAATAGAAATAAAGTTGATGCATTGAATACTTTTACTCTATAAAAATTGGTTTCACTGAAGCTAAAAACAAGTTTTCTTAATGTTATAACATACAGGAATTGCTGTGAACTTTACAGTTTACTGATGTTAAATCTTTAAACACCACTTTCTGCTCAACTAAGCTTAATAAAAGGTTACATTATAAATGTAATAGACTTAACAGAACCTGTTCTTAACAGCTAATAAAAAGCCTGCTGAAGATACTAATTTTTATCCAAGTATTTCAATTAAAATAGATGCTAGCTCATAAACTGTTTTAAACAATTAATGTCCAGTTAAGAAGATCAAACTTTTAAAGAACAGATGATTATAATTCACAGGTGTAAAACTCAAAGAAAGCTTTATTGAAATGTTAATTCTAAACTAACAGCTATTAAATGAAATTAGTAAAAATAATTTATTTCTAGAAAAGCGCTCTTGCTCTATGACGTATTAATAAAATTAATTTATTCAGAAAATTAGCATCAACTTCTTTTTATAACAAAATGTACTTTTTAACTTTTTAAATTTTATCAGAGAGTGAAAATCTCCTTATTTATCACACAAAAATAAAAAGCTACCTCGCACCCCTGGTTGAGAACCCCTGGCATAAATAGAAGCACGGACCCTTATTGAATTTTAATTTATCTTATAAGTTTAAGTAAAATCTAATTGCTACTTTTCTCGTTAACTTTGTTTTTAATTAATTTATGTGTGTCTTTTAGAAAAAATAATCAAAAAATTCAAGTTTATAGAAAGTTAGTGCTCGAAATACTGGTAGAAACTAAAAAAGTTGAAAAAATCAGCATTTTGAATATATTACACCTTCAATATAATACCTTTGCTCGAAATTTTTCCCGCTTTACTTTCTAATTTTTAAGTAACGAATGTCGGACGCCTTTTTTTTACGAATAATTTTTTAGGATACCTCAAGAGAGTCAGAGTTTTTTTCCCAAATAATAATTTTTATTTTCGATTCCACTGATGTCATAAGTTTTCTAAATTTCAAAAGATTTGTTATTCTCTGATCTTGATCTGCTTAATTTTCGAAAATTTTAATAAACTATCAATGTAGCATTTAATTATTTTATTACTTATATTAAAGTATTAAGATCTTATCCTTTTTAAATATTTCGCATAAGTTTTCATATCTAAGGTTTAGATTCAAAATATATAAATGTTGTAGTAAGGTAGATAATCAATTAAGTTATTAAAAGTTTTTCTTATGGTAACATAAATAACAATTATTCGGCCTTAAAGTTTTTTTATTTATTTTACTATCTATATAATGTACAAATCAAATGAAATCTTCAGTTCTTAAAATAATTCACTTAAAAGAATCATAAATTTTATATTATTCTTTAATTATTTACAAGTTGAAAATTGTAATTTTGATGTATGAAGTTGAAAAAATATACCATGCTACTGTTTCAATTAATTTAATGTAAGTTTCATGAAATCATTAATATTTTAACATGATTTTTATAGAATTGAAAAAAAAAGTATTTTTGAAAAAAGTTAAACTTATTAATGTAAAGCGACTTTTAAAGCTTTTTATAAGTCTACTAAAAAACCGGAGAAAAATATTTTGTTTTTGTTGGCTAATAGCTTGAAAAGTTTTTTTGTACTATCTTTTTATATGATTTGCCACGCATAAAAAGTTAATCTAAGCTCTATTAATTAATTTCATTTTTAGGGTGTTAAAGATGCAAGCTACTTTAAGGACTTAGATTTGTCATTTGGGTGGAATTTATAAAATTATTCTAAATTATTTTAAACTAATTAAATTTAATTACAAAAGAGCAATGTTATATTACTAAATTGTAAACAAATTTAGATAACCTTGTACTATTTTAACAAGACTCTGTATATAAAGCGAAAACTTATTTAAGAGTAGTCAGTATGTAGTGTACAGTAAGGATGGTTCTTAATTGTTTTTAGGCAGTCTGTTCTACCCTATGTAAAAAAACAGAATCTTACTCAAAAGTACTTCTCAATTGTTTTAGATTTTTTGTTTTTTACTAAAATCAAAAATTTAGAACTTTTGTACTTGCTGTAAACATTAAAAAAAAGTACTTAGTTGCAGTAAAGAAATATAAAAAAGACTTTTGTAAAACGGCTATGTTGAGTTTTACAGAACTAATAGTTTTTTAAAAATTAATATGTTTTTGTAAGTATTTTTAATTGTCTTAGAAATCTTAAAATTACATTTCTATGTTTTATTTTAGTTTTGCAACAAGTGTGAAAGAAACCTAATTAACGCTTACTTCAAATCACTAGTTTCTCTTAGTATCACTATTTTGTTTTCTTATAATTAATAAAAATAGCTTAAAGGATATTAAAAATAGCTTTAAATTCACTCACTAAAGATATCTTAGTCTAAAAGCTGTTTAAAGTATATTTTAAAAACTATAATGTAACTACCCTTACGTCTTAACGTTTTAGGTGTTTAAAATAACATAATCCATAATAACTATCCAAAAAACGTGTTAAAAAAAACAACTTAATCTGAAAATTCAATTGATATCTTAGACTTATGAAATCAAACATTACATTAAGAAGTATAAAAAGTTTGTACAAATATGTTAAAATTTGTTTTATAAAATTCTTACATTGTTAGTTTTTATACTTTTAAAAGTTAAAAAAGTAATATTTATTTATTTTCAATTGATGTTTTTAGCTAATTATGTTGACTTGTTTTATACCTAGTAAAATGAAAATTTTCATTTAAAAATTTGATAAACCATTAAACTAACATAATATCTTTAATTGGGTAAAAAAAAGTTTCATATCTAAAACGTTTAATTTTTCTTTAAAGTTTGAAGTCTACAATAAAGCTATGAAGCAAAACGATAAAAAATACTTGGCAAAGCTACCTTCCGACAAAGAAGTCAGTAAAACCATGAAAGACAAAGATGTAGAAAAACAAGGTTTGTTTGACAAAGAGGACTTAGTTGCAAAAGATTTGTTAGAAGAAGGAGGATGCGGCTGTGTGTACGATGCTACTTATAAAAACAAACATGTCGTTGTCAAGACTTCATCAGCTGAAAGTAAAGACGAATTCATTTTACAGGAGTATAAATTCCTTGAAATTCTCCAACATGGCAACATTCGCGGCATCCCAAGAATCTTAGGACCCAGCTTTGTTTACAACGAAAGGCAGAGTTTCATTGTTGAAAAACTCGGAAAGGACCTGTTTCAAAGAAGAGAGGAGACAACCAGAGAGAAGTTTTCGTTAGAAACCAGGGTGAAGATTGCCTTGCAAGTGTTACAAATATTAAAGCATATTCACAGCTATGGCATCCTTCACAACGATATTAAACCTGAAAATATTATGACAGGATTATTCGATCAAAACACGATCTACTTGATTGACTTCGGGTATTCAACATTCTACATAAAAGACGGAGAGCACGTCAAAGGTGAACACATCGGTAAATCGAACGGAACTCTGAATTACTGCTCAGTAAACTCCCATGAAATGAGAAGTCAGAGCCGAAAGGACGATCTCGAGTCTTTAGCTTACAACCTCGTGGAGCTCTTAACCAGTAAACTTCCATGGGATGAAGTTGTAAGAAACAATGAGGCAAGCAAGGAGGAAAAGGATAAACTGCTGATAGAATACAAAAAAAAGCCGGCAGAAGAAATTTGTAAAGAAACGTGCGAAGAGTTTGCAATTTTCTTCCGAGAAATGAGTTTAAGGGTTGATCAGAAGCCGGAGTACGATAAGTACTACGAGATGTTTGAAAAAATACTGGATAAAAAAGAAAATGATGATCAGATTAGTTGGGAATGTTAATTGATACTAAATTTCTATTTTTACTTGTTTAAAACGAGGCAAGTAATATAAACTAACTAGGAAATAGCCAGTAAGCTCAATTGTAAACTAAAATTTTTTAGTCAACTACAGGCATTTAAAGTGTACAGTAAAACTTGTATTAAATCGGATAGTTATAATTGTCAATATGTTAACTCAGGGGTCGGCAAACTGCGGCCCGCGGGTCAATTGCGGCCCGCGAAGGGTAAATCTGCGGCCCGCGAGCATGTTATTTTTTTGAATTGAATGCGGCCCGCGAAATAAAATTTTGTGGCCCGCGAGCATGTAAATGTGGCCCGCTGAGCAATATTATGTTTCTTGTTAAATTTTTCAGTAACTCGAATTAATTTGAATAGTTTGATTTTAAGTCTCTTTATAACATTTTAAAATAATTTTAAGAAATTACTGCTTTAATTTAAAAATGTGAAAAAGACATATTAGCGTTCTAACAGGATATGTTTCTCAGTATCATAATTACTTCTTTTTTACAATAGTAAGTAATTATCTGAAAAAAGGGGAGCCGATCATTTCTAACCCGTTCACTTATAACCCGATTTATTCTAACCCGATCATTTCTAACCCGATCATTTCTAACCCGATCACTTATAACCCGATCACTTCTAACGCGATCACTTCTAATCTAACCCGATCACTTCTAACGCGATCACTTCTAACCCGATCACTTCTAACTCGATCATTTCTAACCCGATCACTTCTAACCCGATCACTTCTAACCCGAACACTTCTAACCCTAAAGAGTGTCAAAAGTGCTTTGGTATAATACCTATTTATTAAATAAACTAAATGCAAACATTTTCCATTTTGTACAAAAGTAATGCACAGTAATTAACTAAAGTGTCATTTTTTTATAGCTTAGGTATTCTTTTTCAATATTTTTTATACCTCAATTTCTTTTATAATTTTTTTATTTGTAAATGTTATATTTTAGTGTGAAAACATTTAAAGTAACATAGTAATAAGAAATAAGGTTCATTTGATTTTTGTTTTGATCCATTTTAATTTTTTATAAGTTTTCTATGCACACACATCTTACAAAAATACTCATATTTTAAACCACTTGTTATTTAATACTTTAGTTAGTTTAAGTTTAGTTTATGCATACTTCTCTAACATTGTTATTTATACATGTCATATCTAAATTTGTACAGACACATTTAAAACAATATATATGACATAAGTTAATATAGTTTTTGTTAGGTATACATTTCATTTTTCAAACATTGTTTTATTCAAGCTAAGTTAATTTTTATGCCTTGCATATCAATAAACACAATTGCTGTTTTTTAAAGCAAACTATTTGATATAAACTAGATAAAGGGATGGTAAATTTATAAAGTTTGTACATTGTTAATCAAAGTAGTTCAAATTCAAGCAAATAAACAACATAACATTGCCACACAATCAGACTATCACTATTTGAAGATTTCAAATCTCAGTCCAACTAAGCCATTTTTTAACTTTTTGGCTAGAATTGCTTTTTGTATACAAAATTATCAGGAATGTTTTTGTTGACTCTGGCTGGATTTTTTGCTTGAAAGAGTGGCAAATTAAACTTATGATGTATGTTTTGCTCAATCCACAGTGTTAGTTTGAGTTTTAATATGTGTTAAATTTTGAGTCTTGCAGCTGATATAATTCAAAATATTATTTATGTTGTTGTGTACATTAAAGAATGAACAATCAGTGTTGCCAAAAAAGTTGAATCTCGGAAAAGCTTTGAATTTGTGAATTTACGGTTAAAAATTCTAGAAAAAAACTTGAATTTGAGAATTTTTGAAAAAACCTGGAATTTCAAACAATTTTTACATTTAAAGTGATGAAATTTCTATTTTACTAAAAAAATTACCAAGAATTTTTTTTTTCAAAACAAATATTATAGTAGCTTAACAGTATTTTTTAATATTGATAAATGTTTAAGATATTTTTTTAAAAATTTAATTAAACTTTATACTAAAAGTAAAAGAAGGAATTGTACTTCCAAAAACTCCGTATTGGTACATTGCACCTTTACTTGAAAAACTTCACCGATTGTTGTGTTTCGCGTCGGAACTAAACCAAGAAATTCTACTAAAATGTCAAAGTTAGTAAAAACATCTCTAATAAAAATTCTTAGATGAGCAATAGTTTCTCTATCAGTGCTCTCATGTCCTAATTTGATTTATGCGACTTTATAACCTTAATGCATTTCCGAAACACGACTTCATGTTGTCATTGAAGAAATAAACAAAAGTTTTTCATTACCGCCAACATCAATTCTTTTTAAAAGTTTTCCATTATAAACGATATCTCATTTTAGGTAATAAATTTTGCTACTTTATTACTTGCCTTAACAATTTTTTCTGGTTATTCTGTAGTTAATAAAGATAATAATGTGCTTTGTTGGAAATAACTTTGATGTGTTTTTTAATAGTGTTTCTCGCAATAACTTCTAACTAACGCTTTTTTTATTCTTGTAGGTCGTCTTATATTTTACAACTGATATTTTTAAATGCAATATTCTTATTGCAAATAAAGATTTGCTATCATTCTTAGTAAGAAAAATAATTCCTCCTCGCTAATGACTCAATAAAATTTTATTCTTTTATTACACTTGTTTAACAAACTAATTGTCCATTTCAGCTGACTTATATATTTTTGACATGTAGTTTATTTACTGTTAATAACCTTTGTTATTTCTTTATGTAGTGAACTTTATATCAACTGGGTTGCTACACAAACAGGCTATTTTAAAAGCTTGAAAACTCAGGTGTGTGTGAAGTTTTTATTTCAAACACTTTAAAGAAATCTTCCAATTCTCAGAATAGTTTTTATGACTGTTGTGTAGTTTACTAATTGCATTTTTTTCTTGTTTTCTTACACTTTGTGAACTTTTTGATAATGATGATATTTTAACTAGGTATTTAAGCTTGACTAACAATTATTTATTAGCTTTTTCAAATTTTAATGAATTTAAGCTGGTTTGATAGATTTCAGACATTTTTGCTTTTTAAGTGGCAACCATGTAAAAGTCTAATTACTAATAAAACACTTTATTTAAGTATTTGAGAATTAATTATGTTAAATCATTTGTTTTAGCTTTCTAGAATACAAACAGGTATTAATTTTATTATGTTAACTAATTACTAAATTTCTTAATGAGTGTAAATTATTTGACTCACAAAAACTTTTTTCGAAGTAAATATTCTTTAAAATATGAAAAAGTGTTGATGATATAAACAACGTAATTAAAAGTAACCCATAAATTGTCTTTCAAGTTAGGTTTTTTTAGAGAGTTAGGTTGTAAGTAAAATTAAAAAAGTATTAAGTTTAACTTATTAAGTGCTTATGAAAGTTCATATTTTACTAACAAAATTAGTACATAATTATTAAAGTATATTAGTCAATGTAAATGATAATCTAATGAATAATTATTTGAATACGCATTCTATGTATAGCTAAAAGTCATTTTTAATAATAAGGTGGATAAAAGTAAAACTTTTCTCTAGTGTACCTAAAACTAAAACCATAAGATTATTCAAATGTCACTAAAACTAAAACTGCAGCCCGCAAAGACTTTAGAAACTTGAAATTTGGCCCGCGACCACCAAAAGCCTGCCGACCCTTGCCCTAAACAGTAATAAAAGTATATTTTCATTATTTCAGATTTTTATTTAGCTTGATATAATAAAAATTAGTAAAGAACTTCATCTTTTTAAATTGCCACTATCTCAACAGCAAAATCGTTACAATTGAAAATCAAAAAACTCTAACTTGGTTTCTTCGGATCTTTGGTGTAAAGCTGTTAAACAATCTTATTACGACTTAAATTTAAAACTTACACTAGATATTTTGCAGTGTTGAATTTTTATTATTTTTACTAGATATTCCATAGTATAGATAGATATAAAGTATAAAATATAATTTATTCAATTAACTGTAAGTATGAAAATGGTAACTCTATCTGCAGTTGCGATAGTAAAGATTTTTATTTTTGTAAAACGGACTGGGACTACCAAATACTTGCCGACCCGAGCGGTAGGTTAATTAAATTTGTTTCGCACAAATGAAAAAGAAAGGGTTTTACTTTTATTTAGTACTTATTTTTTTTAAATGTTAACTATAAGGTTAACCTTAAAACTAAATGCTCACAAATTAAGCCTCTGAGGCTAAAATATATATTCTATATAGTCATATCTTTATTGTTTTAAGTATCTGATGGAAGATAAATATAAACCAATTAAATGCAATATTATTATTAGAGTTTCTTGAACAACAAAATAGACCCTAAAAATATTTTGAATACACACTGATGTACCAAAAAACTGTCGGTTTTATGTCGCGCATCATACCTTTTTAAGTCTTTTCCGGTATAATAATTAATTGTATATAACCCTTAATTTGTTCATTTGACATTGATTATTTCGAATTGAGAATAAGTATATATTCGATATGTATTTTGGATTATATTCTAAAAAACGGTTTATAGTTCTAACCATTAAACTGCGAGATGTCTTTCAAAACAGCCTACCAATTTGTCACGAGTCAATCAGTTTCGTTACAAGTCAAATTTTTTTTTTTCATATTAAAATTATCATAATAAAAACCCTTCTATGAAATAAGCATTTTTGCCACTACATACTTTCTTAAAGCTATATTTTTAGAAAAATGTTAACCGCTTTTTTAGATGTTAAATTAAATGATGATGTTTGGTTATACTAATTTTATTTCTTTTAGTAATTTTTAAGACTATTTTCTATTAAATTTGTTAATGCATGAGCGTATTAGTTATAGTAAAACATTATATTTTAATAAACACAAATTTCTATATTTAACTAAAATTTATTCATAAATTGAATTTTATATTGAGTTATAAATGTCCATTAAATTTTTTTGGTCTCAACATATAAAAGTGGTTAAAAAATTTGATTAAGTCTTCTAAAAGTTTGAAACTTAATTTTTCTTATAGTAGTGTTGTTTATTTAACGACAAAAAACACTTAACATTAGTGATCCTAAGACCTGGTGGACGAGGTAACATTTCGGTTTTTGAAACGAACACCATTTGGACACAGCTTAACTTTATTGTTTAGAACAGGGGTTGGCAAACTGCGGCCCGCAGGCCAACTGCAGCCCTCAAGCATGTTTTTGTTTTGAATAGAATGCAGCCCGCAAAATAAAAATCGGCGAACCTCGGCCATGTAAATGTGGCCCGCCTAACTGCACTATTTTTTAAGACTTTTTTTCCGATAATGAGTTGTTTATTCTTTTAAAAATGGTTATTTATTGTTTTTTTTACTTGTAAATTAAAAAAAAATGTTTTACAAAAATATTACTGCTTAGGCTTATAAATTTGAAAAAGAGAGATTGGCAAAAAGAGATTTTTAGTTGAAAAAAAGTTGTTAGAAACAAAAGCTGGAAAACAGATATCAAAAATAACCTTTATTTTTCCGCAGTTTTTACTTAAGTCATTTGACTACAATATAAGCACAATTCTTTTAAAATAACGATAAAAATTACAACGAAAGCTACTAGCAAAAAAAAAAAGAAATAGAATCTAGGTAACTTTAACACGTTGTTGTAAACGTTTTTCTATCACACGTTTGTTACTTAGTCAACAAATACACGATTCTAATAAGTGAAATCTTTCATTAAGAATCAAAAGATAATAAGCAAAAAGTTCGCTTGTAAAAAGTCACGTGAAAACAATTTAGAAACTTACTTAAAAATTGCGGCACCTTATTTACTACAACAAACTTTAAAAATTACTTCAACATCTTTCTACAAAAACTCACTTTCAATCAGCGCTCAGCTTAAAACAGTTATACGCTACAGCAAGCAGCTATTGCTTTCAAAGTATCTCTGTGAACATATAATGCTTCCAACAGACTTATAGTACCATCTAGTAGCGCAAGCAAGGATTTTAAAGATGATAGTTACCTTACACACTACCAAAAGCAAATACTTATTATAACAAGCCGGTAAACAAAAACAAACCAACTTTATAAGTCTGTCCAAAAAAAAAATCAATGTTCAGATAAAATAATTTTACGGATAGAGCTATGACAACTTACATTTAAATAAAATTAATTAAAATTAATTTCCGTGTTGTTCTATTTTTCAGAGTTAAAAAATAAAATTAGTTTACTTATTTTTTAAGAATAAGGATTATTTAGCACAATAAAAAGCTTTTAACTTAATAAATTCATATCATTTAATATTTGTAGAATTACTTTTTAAATAAACAGACAAGCACTAGGTAAAAGATATGCAATATAAAATTAAAGGCAGCAAGTTTCATTTATAGATAATAAAACAATATTATCCTTCGAATCTAAATTTTAATTATTAAGTGCTTTTTATACTAATAGTTAATGGATATTGTAGTTGAAACTTTATATTTGTCAGTTTAAAAATTTAATATACATGTCAGAAAAGGTTTTATTAACTTCTATTCAAAGAGATTTAAAGATTCTCAACGTGAATTTAATTCTGTAAGAAATTTGACTTTTTTACGTTAAATATTATTTTTTTTAAGCTAATTTATATTTGGCATTACTGTTAACTAATTTTTCCATTTCATAATTTTATAAAACTAAGCTAAAACTGATTTTAATTTAGACTATTCAGTTTTCAGTTTTAGCGACGGTAATGAAAAAAGACTACTAACTATATTTTTATTTATTTTCTAAAAAATAGTCGTTAGTTTATTAATATTCTAAAAAATGCTATAGTTTTTGCGCTTAAAATTATTAAAATAAATTTTGTAAAAACTTTTTCAAAACAAAGAAGTATTGGTTCCCTTTTAAATTTTATATTTCAAGCTGAAAACTTATTACTTAGTTAAATTATAAAAGGAGGTGATTGTTTAATTTGTTTAAAAAAGTAAAACATTTCATACTAGCTTAAATCAATAAAAATTGTTTACTATTTCGTTAATAATTATAAAAAAAACTTATTCGCAATACATAATTTCAATAAAAACTGCTTAAATATTGTTAGTTTATGTATTAAAACACAAAGAAAAAGTTTGTGATTTAACAAAAACTCTCAATTGAGCTGATGGACTCATTTTAATTACACAAATTAGTTTTGAGCTATATGCTGTATGAAAGCTGAAGCCTAAAAACGTTATTTAGCAAAAAATTTGGTGTTAAATGTAATTTAGACTTAATAAAGACATTATACTTTTTTTCAGCGTTTAGCTTTATCTTTTAAAGATATTTAGCATTGTTTTACGTTTAAAGTACTTGTAAAAATATAAAGTTCTTGTTTTACTCTTATATTAAAAGTTTAAATATTTACTTAAAATGGTATGTCAAAACGTCACTTTCACCCAAATGTTCTTATAGTGTTAATGGTATCTATAAAAAGTCTTAGTAAAAAAATATTGCCTCAAAAAATATTTAATTGAATGATAACAGATTATGGCACATCTTTTAGCCTAATATTTTTTTATAGTTTGTTTTGTTTTCTGTTTTTGATTTTTAAAGTTTACTAAGACTGACTTTTTCATTTCAAATACTCGACCACGATCTCAATTTAACGATATTTAAACTTTATACTTGGACGACAGTCCTCGATAGGTCAATAACTTGCACACAGTTCATTTTGTATTAACATTCAGATTGCATTCATGGTTTAAGCTTTCTGCGTTTTGTTTTAACTAAATAAAGTGCAGTCAGATATGACTGCAAAGTAACCTAAATCAGCAAACTCATGTTTTATTTAACAATTTTTATAATCATCAGGTTTTTATATATATACTTTATAATGAAATTAGATGGTTTATCATATCTACTCAGTTTAATATTTCTTCTAATGTTTGCGTCTTTTACCATGAGCTTTTTTTGTTCAATTCAGAAAAGAATTGATTTAGCAATCTGAATGAAATTTTAAAACACTATCTACACAAACTTTAAGTATCTGTAACAGCAATTTTAGATTTTAATATTTACTTTAAGTTGAAACTATACATTGTCAATTTTGCGTTCGAACCTTTAGCCTTGAATAATTCTAATAAGATTTTCGAAATAAAGCCTGTAAGTACACTAGCTCTTTAGTTTAAAAAGAAAAATTAGACTAAATTAATAGCAAACATTATAATATAGGTATAAGCTATAGTTTTGTTAAACGTTAAAAATCTGTTTTGGTGATTTACAAAAAATTAGTTGTTTATTTTTTACTGTTTCAATTACTATACATTTTAAGTTGAATATTAAAGCTATGACGTATAAAATTAAAAGTAGAGTCTTTCTCTGCTTTGTTTTTATATGACCACATGTGAAACTTTTTTTGTCATTTCAATTACTCGACCACTATCTCAGATAGTGACATTTGAACGTGTTTTTCTTCAATAGGTCTTTATCTTAAGTTGTTATTTTATCTTGTAAAGATTATTTGTTAATATGTATTCTAAAACCAGCAAACTCCTTATAGAGACACTTCAAATTTCATAATCAAAAAATGTATTATTAAGTTATGTTTTGTTTTTTCATATTTTATTCAAGGCACGTTTTGACTAATTTCATGTTTTCTATGAAACTACTACAAAACTAAAAAAAAAAAGAATTATTAAAAAGCAATTTAGCATGGTTTTTCTTTAAAATATTTTACTAAAAGTTCATAAAAATAAAAATTAATTTTGATATTTTGTAAAGTCTGATTTATAATTTAAAGATATTCATGTCAAAATGTCTAGTTAGCTTGAGTTATTTTGACTCAGGAGTCGGCAGAAATTGGTGCTCGCGGCCAAATTTCAAGTTTCAAAATCTTCGCGGGCCGCAGTTTGACATTTAAATAATTATTTAGTTTTAGTAACAGTTTTAGTTTACTTTTATTAAAGTTATCAATTTATTTGCTTTAGCTTTACATAGAATACCTATTTCAATTATTAATGTTTATTGCAATCAAATTAACTTTGACTAATACATTTAAGTCTTAATAAACTTTTATTGGTTGAAGACCCTTTTTATGGGTCACTTTTAAACATATTTTTCGTTATTAACCACTTTTCATATTTGAAAAAATATTAACTGTTAAAAACGATTTTTGCGTTTTAATAGTTTACTTTCTTTCAAGTAATTAGTTAACTAAAAAATTAATAACTTTTTGTAACGTAAAAATGTAAAATATTTTTTTAATATAATTAATATTTGAATAGGTTATTAATAATTATTTGTCTTCTACACAGTTGTCACTTTAACAGCAAAAATATCTGAAATATATCAAACCATGCTAAGCTATCTAAAGATTGAAAAAGCTACAAACTTATTGTTAATCAAGCATAAATACCCGACTAAAACGTCATCATTATTAACAAAGTACAAAATATGTAACTAGCTTAGAAAAAATTACAATAAATAAACTACACTTAAGTAACTATGTTTATCAAGTATTGGAAAAGTAATACTAATTTTGACTACTATTTAGTGACAAGTTAGGGAAATTACCCTATATTCTGATTCGCTGCGGAAGCGAAAGTGTGCACCGATGTTGATTAAAAACTTCAAAAGGAAAATCTTATAACTTCATTAACTTCATAAGAATTTAGACTCAAAAAGCACGTAATTAATGTAGTGCACTGCAGTAGTATAACCTTATGACAGATTTTCTACAAAAAGTTTACAAAAATACGTCACGCTTAAAGGTAAATTAAACAATTTATAATATTTTTTATGCTACAATAAATGTTAAGACTACTGCTAGTTTTCTGATCTTTATTTTTGTAAAAATAAAAGAAAAAGCGTGTTGGCCTATGAGAAATTAACTTTGTTTATGACTTTTAGTTTAAACAAATACAATCAGATAAATTAAATTTTAAAAGTATACTTTTAACTTAAAAACTTTAAGTAATAAACAGTTACTTATAAATTATTTTATTTAATGAATTATTTCATTCATAAAACTTTTAAAAATATCAATTCATTGTTAATTACAAAAACTTTAATTTAAGGGATTTTTGAGAATAAAAAATGTTAGTGCACCCCCTGAAAAAATACCACACTACGCCACTGATTTACACACTTGGATATTACATCTAGAAACAGTGATATTTAAACTAAACTTAAACTCAAGTTACTCTAACTTAACACAAAACAAAAAATGCTTAAAGACATCTCTGTACATTAATGTGCATATGAATTAATTAAGTGCACAGAATACTTCTACAAATCAAAATGTGTCAAAACCAAAATATAATTAACCTTAAGTTTTATTATAATGTTGTTTTAGATGTGTTTGTGTACATTTAAATTCATTTTACAGTGACAAAATATCTGTATAAAAGACTCAGGTATAAATTAAATGTTAAAAAAATACTTAAATGTTAAAAAACGATTCATTAGTTAACTACTGTGCATAATTTTTGTACACAATGGAAAACATTTGCATTTAGTTTATTTACTGCTTAAGTGTTATGTGAATAACTAACTCAATCCAAGCACTCCTCACACTCTTTTAAGCTAATTACTTGCTGTTGTAATAAGAAAGTTATTATAAAAATTGCAGAAAATCACTGGTCGAATGCTAAGCTGTCTTTTTCACATTTTCAAGCCAAATCAGTAAATTGATTTAATTGTGATAAAACATTATACAGGGACTTAAACAATATTGATCAAAATAAACTCGTTTATTGAAAATAATTAACCTTAAATATCTTTACGCTTAGCGGGCCAAAATTACATGCTCGCGGGCCGCAGAATTTTCTCTCCCCGGCCGCAGAATTTTCTCTCACCGCCCGCATTCCATTTAAAAAAAAAACATTCTCGCGGGCCGCAGATTGCCGACGGCCAATTTAACTATAACTGTTAAAGTGACTACTTTTTACAAATCATTTAGGAAGTTTTTTTAAATAACTTTAATGGCTAATTTTTTCAGTTTAAAATGTATAAAACATTTTATTATTCATGTTAGCTTCACAATGTGAGGAAAAATTTTCACGTTTTCAATAAAAACAGGATTAAAAATATATATTGAAGTTTTTGTTTACAAAAACTTAAAGAACTGGATTACATATTAAAATTTTGCAATCTCTTTTATTTGTTTTATTGTATTTTGTGTATATTAAAATTCTACTAATTTTTTATACCTGAGAAATTTCAGACAGACATCCAGTAGAGAGCTCTATTATATTTTAGTTTGTACTATTGAGTACTTCTACACAAAATACTCTAATTTTGAAAAAAAAACTCATGCAATTAAAATGAATAAATTATAGAAATGCCATATGTTTCATTTATAACAAAATATTGCTTTTTAAATAGTATATTGATTATGATTTAATTAAATCTGTTTTCTCTTATATTTATGATGAAGACAAAAGTTAAAAAGTATTGTTCAAACAAATTAATTTTTTTTTCAAATTTATTACTTACGAGCTGATTAAGATACTTTTTAGGAACCAGATTAAGGTATATAGTTAAAGGAAATTGAATTTAAAGATATTTCTGATAGTTTAATTTTATCTTAATAAATACTTACTTACGTGTTATTAGATAAATTACTTAACACTTTAGTTATTCAATTTTAAATGTTCTGTTCAATAGTCTGTTACAATGTTTTATTTTTAAGTTTAACTATTAATTGTGGTCGTCATTATAACTACAATTAAAGTATTTAAATAACTTACTTTATAGTTTGTCAAGATACTCTAAGAAAAAAAAAGTAAAATACTTAAGTTATGTTTCAAATTTAGAAAGCAACTAAGTGCATAAAAATAAATAATACAAAACTATTGAGGGCACAAAATTTCACGAGGGGAAGAAATTGTACGAAGATAATTTTACACCAAGGGTCGATTTCGCACGAGTGAAAATTTTTCAAGGAGGGTCTTTATTGCATGAGAGTAAAAATAAATAAAATATATATACATACCAAAAAACAATACGAAATGCTATAAGATTAATGAAAAAAGTTACTGATCGAGGGTGAGGGTTAGGACTTAGGGGTAACATTGATCGTAAAATTTAAAGAAAACTAAACTAAAAAACTAATAAATAAAAAAAATAATCTAAAAAAAAAAGCTGCTGACCGAAGTTGAGGGTTAGAGATAAGAGTGTTGGTAAAATTATTAGAGCCATTAAAAGAATAAAAAATAAAATAAAAAGAGTTCAACCAGAGTAAAAATGTTTCTGTGCAAAATTGTCTTTTTGTGCAAACGTTTCTTCGTTTGTGCAAAATGACCCTTCGTGCAAAAGAGCCTTCGTAAAATTTCATTTTCGTGCAATTTCTTGCCCTCGTGCAAGTTGTACGCTTGTGAAAAATAGACACCTACCAGTTTGTCATGAATAAAATTAGTCAAGCGAACAGACTAATTAATGTTTAATTGTGTTAATCAATTGTAGAAAACAAACAGTTACATCCATCCATTAGAGCTAAAATTGAAATGAATTGTTAGTTTAAAATTTCTTGCATATTTTATTTATCCATGCCAGTTTAATTTAGTTCATTAATAATCTTCAAGTATTTACTTTTTTTAAGATAGAACATATATTTAAACTTTGAATGTTTTTTATTCTGTTAAAAGTCTTAAAATTTCACTTGAAATATTTCATTCTCATTTGAATTTATAAAGTAATGTAAAACTTTACAAATACAACTTATTTTATGTTTGGTTATTTTACTATGGCTGAACTTGTTAAATAAATTTTTATTTTTTTTTCAATTTACAAAATAATTTTCTGCTTAGACTTTATTTGGATAAAAAACAGTATAAATGATTATAAAATGTTTCTTAGAAACATAAAACTTTTAAAGTTGTTATAGGCAATTATTTTAAATAAACCATAATACATATATGCATGTGAAGTTTTTCTGAAGAGAATTTACATACTAAACAAGAATGGCAGCCACAAACTCAGTATCTTAAGTTAACTCTGGAAACTTTGAATATTTTTTTGAATAGTTAAACATTTTAGATAACTCATAATACAAAGTCTTTGTTAAAGATTTTTTTCAAGAACTAATGCTAGTCAACTTTTTTATAAAATACTCTTGGTAGTTCTAAGATTTTAAAAACTTATCAGTTGTGTTTTTTGATATTAAATTTAAAATAATAAAATAAAATAGTAACAATACTCTATTTTTAACATTGTGTCAACTTAAAAAAACTTTATTGAAAGCCTATATTTTAAAAGTAAAAAAAAAATTTAGTTTTTGTGGCTATGTCCAGGGTTGCCACTTTACCTTCAAACCTATAAAAACCTTGAAAAACTTAGAATTCGACAATTTAGGCAAAAATAACCTTAAAAAACCTGGAATTTGAGAAATTTTGAAAAAAAAATGAAAAACCTTAAAATTTGAACAAAAATCACTGAAAAAACCTGCAATCTTAACAATTTCCACATGTTCAGTAGTAAAATTTCGATTTGACTCAAAAATCTATCATATAAATAAAAAAATTTTGTCATCATCAAATAAAAAATGATATTTAAAATAGTTTTATATAATCTTTTCATTGTTTTTATACTTTTTAACACAGTTTTTACCTTAGACTTAACTGTAAACTAAAAATAGACCCAAAAGTTTGTACTTTTAAAAACCTGGAACAAATTTGAAAAACCTGGAAAAATTTTTGATAAAACAAATTGCAATCCTGTATGTCTTTTTACACTTTGAAAAATTATCAAAAAATAGGTGTGATAAACACCAAATTTAGCAGACCTTTTTTTTTCCAAACATAAAGTTTATGAGGTATAGCCATGTAGCAAGTGAATATATGATAATGACATTATAAAATCAAGTTAAGCTAGTTTTAAGTTACAAAAAATAGTGTTTAGTTTTTCAGTATAGTTTTATAACATGGAAGCAATCATATTTTTAAGGAATGCTGAACAAACTGTTAATTTTTATACAAGGTGACCTAGAATTTAAAAACTTAAGAAAAAATATTTGCAAAAAATAAGTATTTTATTCTAAACAACCTATAATTTAGAATAAAACATGGAATAAACTGTTGGATTTAATAAAGTAGATGTTTGTTTTAATTTTTTTCACAATGTTCTATTTCCTAGTTTTCAAAAGAACAATTTAGACTAGAATATAAAATATTTTGTACAAAATACCTGTTTTTAATAATTTTTGCTAATTGATAGTAATATAATAATTGAATTTATAAGTTTGTTCTCTACTGATACTACATATAACTTAAAACATGTAAGATCCGAATACTTGACCTATCGAATCTTAAATTTAAAAATAGATCTGGATCCGGTTATGTCTGGATCTAAATTTTTAAAATAGATACACTATTTAGAAATCGGCTGGATCCTAATTTGAAAATAAGATCTTGATACGGTTCTGGGCGGATCTTAAATTTAAAACAAATCTGATCTGGATCCAGTAGATTACTACTAATATTGTTATTTCTAACGATTTTCATTATATTAAAAAAGTAGTGTATCAAGTAATTATTTTAATTATAAAAATGGGCAATTTTTTTGGTATTTTGTGTTCTTCAGTTTTAACTTGAACAAAAAACTTTAAGATGTCTATGTTTTTATATAAACCTTCATTTAAAATTGATAACTAGTATATAACACTATTTTTTTTATTTTAGTTTAAATACTTAATAGTTTTAAATACCCATTTTATGCATTTATTCATGTTTTTAATGACCAATTTTATATTCTACATCTAGCTATTCATGTCCTGATACATCATATTACAATTTTTATTAACTTTTTTAATCAGTTGTTTTTAATTTGTTTTAACTTAGTTACTTTTTCAAGTATTAGCTTATTATATGTCTTGTTGGTTTGTATACAAATAAGTAGTTTTACTTTTTTATTAATAAGTTGAATTTTTTGGTGTTTGAATAAAATAATCTTTTTTTTTTACTCAACTACCATAGTGTTACATTTATTAAGAAAAATATTGTCATTACGTTGTATATTTGCTGCAACTTATAATGCCAAGTAAACCCCCCCTCACCTCCCTTGGGTAAAGGTGACATAAGGTCATAATTTTAAACTTATGCTTGATATTCTTGAGTTAATAATGAAGGGAAAAAACAAGGACTTAAGCAATTTTGATAGTAGTTTTAAAACTTTTGCTACATTTGCTACAGAAAAATTTCAGGGACCACATGCTACAAGGGGAGCCTAGAGTCCATAATTTAAAACTTACACTAGATATTTTAGAGTTGATGATAAAAACGAACTTGTCTAAAAGGTCTTGTATGTTTTAAATGGTAGTTTCATGAGAAATCTTTTTGGAGGGGACCAAAGATTTTTTTTGAATAAAAGTTTTGTAAAGCCTGATAAAAAATTGATTCAAGTAGTTGAAAACTTTAAATAAAAGTAATTTGATACTACATTCAAAATAAATAAATTTTAAAACTTTTAAAACTAAAAATTAAAAAGAAGTCAAACTTGAACTTGCTAACTTTTTTTTAATAAAAGATGTAACTTTTTATATGTAATTTGAAGTTTTCAAGAAAATTACAAAAAAAATGTACAGATTAGTACTGATAATCACTAATACAGACCTTTTAAACAAAAAAGAGCTAGATATTTTTGAATAAAAACAATTTGATTAAAAAAAAAGATCTCCTGTTATGTCTAATCAAGTAATTACTTAAACAACTTTTTTTTTTTAATAATTTAAAATATTTTTGAAATATTTCTATTTTTATGGCATATTTACTTTTTTTTATCATAAAACTTATATACTTATTATATTTTAAGTATAATATTTAATAAAATTTACTTTATATTTTTATGTGTATATATGTTTTGTCTTGCATATAAATTACCTTTTGAATTATTAACAAAAAAAGTCTAAGTAAACAAATGAAGATTGTAAACTTTTTCAATAAATTGAACTATCTACTAATACTTATAATTTATTTATAAGTAAAGTTTTAAAACTTATAAAAAGTTAACTCTATTAAATAAAGACTTTAAGGTACATGTCTAGTAATAACCGTACTTTGTTGTAGTTCATATATATTTGTTGTGATTTATTGATAAATTGCACTTTTTGCCCAAATGTGCGTTTGGTTAAATTGGTATCTAGATTATTTTACTAGCAATCGTAAATCAAATAAAAATTTACTAGATTAATATATTAATCCTAAATAACTTTACTAAGCTTTCTTTCTACTATTTTTCTACTAGCTAAGTCTGAAAAAGCTATAAAAATTTAAAGTTAATGTACAAAAATTATCATAAAAAATAATAAACAGAATCATGTTAATATCTAAGACTACTAAAGTAAAGTTAATCATTCTATAAATTAACTACTTAAGTATTGTAAATGTTTATTTAATTGCATTTTATACAAAAATAAACTTTTTGACTTTAAGTGTGCTTAAAAACATCAGGCTCTAAAAATGTTAACTTTAATAATAAGTTTGCTTGGATATTGATAAATTAAGTACAAGTTTGTGTTTTATATGTATTAAAACAAATACTATGTAGAATTATACTTTATAACAATCTTTTAATAGTTATAATAAGTATTAGCTAAGTTTTTGCTCGTATTTGTTTTTGCATAATTCAATCAACAAAGATTATTCTCTCGTGGAATGTTTATTTAAATTATTTCTTAACTATTTTTTGTTTCAAAAAATTTTAAACTATTAAATAAACTTTAAAAATATTTCTTTTTTTTTTAATTTTTAATTTTTATCATTATCTTAACCTTAAAAGATTTTAATCTAATATTGAGGTATATTTCTAAAAGTATAAATTTAAATTATTTAAAGTTTACTATGTAAAAAACTTAATATTTGTAATTGCATGTTTTTATTTTTATTACTAAACATGTTATGAACTTTTTTTAAAGAGATCCAGAGTTTTAATTAAAATTTAAATTTTACAATATAGACCAGGTTTACCTATGTGGGTCATAAACAGCAAAGGCGCCAAAAAGGGGAAGGGAGGGAAATTATTTGTAGTAAAAGGGTAACAGGAGAGCAAGAGAGTCATAACCTTAAATTACACTTAACATGTGTAGTTAATACTAAGAGTTATATAAAATGATAAGGCTTTTTTAACAGTAGTTTCTTTAAATTTGTAAGAAGGGTCTCTGTAGGGGATTCTATATTAAAAAAGTTTAAAAAAATTTTACCTTGACAATTGTAATAAATCGTTTAAGCAAAATTTTGAATCGCAAATTCAATAACAAAATAAGAGTTTATGTTTTTTTTGTACAGTTTCAGATTTCAGTTTAATAAAAAATGGGTAAAAAAAAAGATATTGAAAGGTTTGAAGTTCTTTCTGAACATGAAGATAACTGCATTTTTATAGTTTCTCCTCAGGAATTCAGAATTTATAAAGAAGACGAACAATTTTTTTACGATTATCAGCAAGGAGATATAGATAATTGTGGACTGGCCGCTGCATTAGCAGCATTGTCAAAACACCATGATTTTTCAAAAATATTCTCAAGCATAACTTCTGAAATATCTCGTAAAAACGAAGTTTCTAAAATTAAGCTAAACATGTATCGTCAAGGCAAAAAAGAGACAGTCATAATTGACAACACTCTACCATATGATAAAAAGACTTCAAAACTAATTTATGCTCGATCTGCCAAATACAATAATGTCCTAAAAGCTGCAATATTAGAAAAAGCATTTGTAAAAGCTTGTTGCAATAAATCTTACAAACTATGTAAAGGCATCAGTCCAGTGTTTGTATTCAGTAGGTTCAGTGGCTCGGTGATCGATGTAAAACTTTGGAAAACAGATGTGTCGAAAGAAAAAGCATTGTATTCTGCTGGTTACGGTCTTTATAGAAACCACTCAGTTGTTTTAGATGTGTCGCCTTCTTTTGAAGAAGAACATGATAGTAATGACACGCGGACGCATTGTTACACAGCAATTGAATACAGGCAAGAACTTGATGCTTTAAAGATATACGAACCGAATTGTAGTCCAAGTTGGTGCGTTTCTAACCAAAACTTGCCTCAAAAACTCATTGAAACAGCTGACCCGTGTCAAGGCGAGCTTTGGATCAAAACGGAAGATCTTGAAAAACGAGAAGTGTGTGTTACTTCTTTGTTATCTAAAAAAGAGCTCGAACACATTCGCGTGTTAGCTGGAAAAAACAAGCTCAAGTTGAACCAAAAGTTGATAAGCTATACCACTTTTAAAATTGAAGTCAAAGAGGATTCAAGATTCATATTCAACTTTTTTTCCAATATTTCCACAAAAAAAACACTAGTAATCGTCGCTAAATGGAACAATAATGATTACAAAGCTATACTAAGTAATAATTTAGACTACGATTTCAGTAGCAGCGAGAAATCAATTATGGAAGAAAAACAATTTTCGTTTAGAAAAGTTAATTTAAAACCAAGTATCTATTTATTTCAAGCTTACAGAAAAATATCTGATGAGGAATTGAAAAATGAAGAAGGTAGTCTTCTAGTTGAAGAAGAACGATTCCATTTTAGAATCGGATCCGATTGTGAATTTAGCCTGGAAGAAATAGATAAAAGTGATTTGACAGACCTTGAAAAGAGATTTGAAACTCTTAATTTTTCAATCGGTAATGAGGGTGGTCAACCGGAAGAATAAAAATCATCAATTTGAAACCTAAAAAACGGTAAGTAGACAAAACGAACATTTTAGCTTAGTAATTTTTTTTTTTAATTTTAAAACGAAATAGAAGTTTTTAAAATCATTTAGATACATTAGGAATATTAATGTTAATAAAATGTTCTATAGTTATATTTTAATAAGTTAAACTGCATATAAGAAAAAATGATAATTAGTTTAATGTTATCTATAATAAAGTTAAGTTTAGATGTACTTAAAAAATAAGATTAGCAAAAAAAACATTGCAATTTTTTTTAATGAATTTATATTTTTTGAATATTTTTAAAATGCATAGATCTAAACAGTCCAATATGCACAGTTTGATTTTAGATTTCTTTGTTTAGAAAATTGTAGTAATGTAATAATTTTTACAAAATTTTACTTGATTTTAATATAAATAAAAGATTTCAGATAATTAAAATAAGATTAAAAGATAAAAAATTAAACAATTTTAAGTTTTTTCGTACATATATTTTAATTCTGTTTAAAAAAAAGTACATCTATATGAAAATTGTTTCATTTTTAAATAACTTATTAAAAGAAAAATTATTCTTAAACTGGAGATTTATTAAAAAGTAATTATCTAATAAATAAAAATTCTTATTTACTAGTTTATAATTAATTTTTTCGATTGTTAGTTTCATATTAGAACACAATGTACAATTTAATATCCTAGATAAGAAATTATGTTATATGTGTTTCGTATGATTTGATAACAAAAAGGTCTTTTTGTCTATTACTTTTGAATATTGCTTTTGTCATGCAATAAACAGTTATAAACTTATAAAAATTTTAACCCAATTTTAATAGTAGTTGTCATAAGGTAGTATATCATGAAATTTAAATATAAAAAGATATTTCAAAACTACAAAATTAAGTAAATTAGTTATAAAATAGTATATAAAAGTAGTAAGATATATATCATAAAAATAAACAATATATGTTTTAGACAATAAAATTAACTTTGCAACCTAGAGTTTAACTAATAAAACAAAAAAATAAATGAACTATCTCGATTTATTTTAATTTTAAGTTAAGTATTCACTGATATTTGATATTTTATTATAAGACAATACGCTTGCAACATTAATACAGTTGTTAAAAAATATTTTTCATAATAACTAAAAAAATCAATTTAGCAAAGCTAAAATACTTTGATTAGCTTAACAGCCAATACAGCGGTTTACAGTTTTTTAAAAGTAATGCTCTAAAAGATATAAAGTGGGCTCTATACTTATCTTCGTAAAGGGGGTTTTTAATACTGCCATGCATAAATTTTTTATTTTAAACTTGTATAGAAACGGGTTGAATTCTTGCAAGTATGTTTAGTAGGCTTTGTTTGACTTTCAGATCTCAGTTTAATGCCCCGTTTTTTAGTTGTTGGTGTCACATTTGCACAAGAGAACTAAATTCCACAAATACACTTTTGCAGGAAGACAATTTAGCAGGGAGAAATTTTTGCACGAGTTAAGTTTTATATATGTTTTATTCTATTAATTTTTTAAAATTCCCTTTGATTTGTTTTGTTTTACTATCACTGTCACCCCTAACTTTACGCTCGGTCAGAAACTTGTTTATTTTTTTAAATGAATTATTTTTGTTTTCAGTTAACTTTATTTTTAATAACAATTTTCATTAGTATTAATATTGTTTTCATTTTCACTTTCAATGTTGCCTTTTACCTTTCTTACTGCTTTAATAATTAATTAGTCTTTAGCTTTTTTTATTTCTGTTTTAACTTTATTTATTTTTTGTTTTCTATACTCTCTTGCAAAAATGACATTCAGTAAAGATTGTAAATTGTGCAAATTTTACATTTGGTGCAAAATTGTTTCTGCAATTTTTTCCTCTCGTGCAAATTTGTCCTCGTGCCAAAGTATCTTCGATGAAAATTTGCCCTTCGCGCAACTTTGTCCTTTAGTATATTTTAATCACATGATTTTATTTTGTCTTGTTGCAATTTTGACCTGTTCCAGTTTTTTATAAATATCCAAAATTAAAACGAATAAATTAATAAAAGCGTGTTATAAATTTGAAATGATCAATAATAACATAACAAAATAATGATTATTTATAAACGATTATTGCACTGGACACGAATTTAAAGGCATCCATGGTGTGTGACTCAAAACCGACAGCTATCTTTCATAAGGCCGTATTTAAAATGATTTTAGCATTTTTTGTCTTTTTATAAAATATAATAATAGTATTGAAAAGCTATAAATCTTGCTTGAATGGTTATTTATAGGATTATAACATGATCAAGTTCTTATTCTAAACTAGTAAAACAAAACACTTTTAAAAACTTGTTATTCTCCACCAGATACTTAAAACAATGAAGATATGACTGTATAAACTTTTTTTTTGCCTCAGAAGTTTAATTTTTGAGCCTTTAGTTTTAACCTTAACCTTATTTTCAACAATGTAAAATAAATATACAGCTTACAATGAAGACAATATTTTTACATTTCATGTCTAATATATTAATGCAGGAAAACTTTTTTATTTATTGTTTACTGCAAATATAGCAGATATCTGCTAGTTTTTTTTTACATTTTTAAAGAAATAAAATCTTAAAAACTTTAACTGCAGTTTCAGTGTCAACCTCGCCTTTTTATGAACCTACAGTAAAATATACGATTAACATTTTTAACTATTAATTCTAACCTCAGGAATATCTAGTGAAAATTCAAAAACAGTTAAAACTGCAAAATATTTTGTGTAAGTTTCAAACCTTCTGTAAATTGTACTTTGAATAATTTTTTTATAGCCATTTTTATAATCTATTTAATATTATGGAAAATCAAGTTAAATATTTAAATTGTTTTAAATTTTTATAAATGCGGTTTGCATTTTATCTTTTGTGACATTAACCCATCATAGCCCGGATGTGGCCCGGGGGCGAATAAATAAGTTAGGATCATACTGTTTATTTAAAGTGCAGTTATATATTTGTTTTCAATAATGAATGTTTTAATTACTAAAAATCTATTTATAATTAAAAAAAAATTTATTTAATTTTGAGGGTTGTTAGATAAAATATAAAAACTACGTGTTTACTCTGTAATTTTTCATTAACTTTTTAATAAACTTCAAAAATAAAGTATGAATAAAATAAAACAAACTTTAGCAAAATAATTTCTAATTCTTTACACTAAACATTGAAATGGTATGTAAAAATGTTTATAGTTTTTTAAATTGTTTAGGTTAGGATCGTATGAACAACAATGCAATATAGTTAATGTTTTCAGAACTCAAATTTTCACATATATTCTAAGTTAAATATTAAAAGTTTATAATGTATTGCATATCAAATTTTAAAATTTAATTTGAACCCTTAATTTTATTTAACTTGTCGATGCAAAAAATTAAAAAACATGTGTTGTTCGTTTTGTTAATCTGATTTTACTTCAACATCTGCTGTGCACAAAACATATTTCTGACAAAAAAAACTCATAAAATTGACAGTTTAAAAACAATATTAGTTCTAAAACTAATACTTAAATACTTTTTTTCTTCACATTATAATGTTTAAGTAAAGTTGCAATTTAAACTAAACTTTAGAAAAG
Organism: Thalia democratica; assembly: GCF_965202585.1. NCBI lineage: Eukaryota > Metazoa > Chordata > Thaliacea > Salpida > Salpidae > Thalia > Thalia democratica. Next base: position 58,172 of record NW_028139335.1, on the reverse strand, counting down.
AATGTTTAGTTTCAATATACAGTTATATTATTGTTTATTTACTAACTTCTTAAAACATTGATATTTTTAATTTAGTTTTAACAAATATATGATATATACTTTTTTAGAAGCTACAGTTATTTTTATACAGATAAAAAGTCTATCTATACTTTAAACAAGTGCATCATAAAAAATACCAAAATACCATTTGTTTACTGCTCTTTAATTAATTTAGTTTAAGATTTGGTTAAAACTCTTGTTGATATTCTTGTAGTAACGTTATGTAAAATGGCTCTTTCAAATTTTGATATTGATCGTGTCAAAAGCCTAAATTGTTAATATTGATAAGTTTGTTTTTTATTGAAAAAATATATATATATATATATATATATTTAACGTTTTATAAAAGTCTGCAAAAACAACGTTAGACTTAGCATTTATATATTTTTTAATTTGTTGTAACTTTGCACAACAATGTTTATATTAACCTTATACACATACTAGTAGGCAGCTAAACAGAATTTTTTAAACTTTGAAATTTAATTAAGGTTTTATAAATTTTCAACTACCATCACAAGGATAATTTAAGATTTAACAGAAAGATTTAACAAAAAATCTGTTGAGGACCAGACATATAAAAAAATCATAGTGAGCACATAATTTTTAGAGTGTTACATTTTAAACATATATTGTATAATGTTTAAGAAAAACTGTGTATATTGTCAAACGACCACTATTTCTTTTCAAAATTTTGTAATTTACAAGCTATCACAGTCTTAATTGTGTTTTTATTAAGATTCAAGCTGTGATATGGGAATGTTTCATTTGTTTAATTTAACTTAATGTTTTTAATTAATTTTAAATGCTGATAACTTCATTAATAATCATAATCAATTATAATTATGAAAGCCGACTTTAGACACAAAACGTTTCCTAAATGTTAAAATTATTATACAAGTTTCACTTGTTAAAAGTAAAAAAGTTTATTGAAGCATAAACACGTTTTCTTATTAGTTAACATATTGACAATTATAACTATCCGATTTAATACAAATTTTACTGTACACTTTAAATGCCTTTAGTTGACTAAAACATTTTAGGTTACAGTTGAGCTTACTGGTTATTTCGTGGTTAGTTTATATTACTTGCCTCGTTTTGATGTTTGTAATAAATTTTAAATGTTATTAGTTTAATTAGTAACCGTATTATAATATAATATTACGTGCCAACTATAGTAGATAGACATACAAATGCAAAAAAAATATCATTGCTAAACTATCATAAGAATATCACGAGTAAATGTAGAAAAATTTTTTTAACATGAGTAAAGTTTTTCTTAATTATTTTGTTGAAAATTACAAGTGTCAGATTTAATGACAACACTACTGTACACTTTTTAATGCCTTTAATTAACAAAATTATTTAAGTTTACGATTCAGGTTTACTGCTTTTGTGAAGGTATGTATTAACAATAAGTGTCTGGAAAATAAGAAAATATTCATTAAATTGTTACTAAATTAAACTTACCTTTACTGCTATAGTTTCTAGGTCATATATAGAAACAATTTATTACTTGTATTTCCTAAAACTTTAAAGTCTGCTTAAAGAAATTCAAATTATAGTAATTGAAATGATATTTAGTTTAAAATCATATTAAGTTTATAAATAGTATAACAGTTTATACCGATATATAGAAGTTGAGTAAATTTAATTTTATATAAAAAACAAAGTGATCAGCAATTTCACCATTTATAGCCGCGTCTTGCCAACCAGTCGCAGTTTACCGACCCCTAGTGTACGGATTTCATTCCTCGTGAGCGGTCCCGGACTCTGGTCCCGGATTGTTCCGTTTTATAAAGCTAATTACAAATATACTTACTCTTAATTATTTATTACTTGTTTTAAACCTGTAATAATTTTGATAATCATTAAAATTAAAATAGTGATCATGGTATCTATTTATCATTTAAACATTATTTTGTTCTTAATAAACAGTTAAAGTCACAGTTAAATGTCAGCACAGTACTACACGTTTGTTTTTTACAACAACTAGATTACATTAAAATATGTTAAGTTTACCTGATAAATTATTATTTTATCAAAAAATAATAAACTCTGTTCGAAAAGACGTGGAAGTTAACAGCGTAAAACTAAGCTGAAAATTTTAAGCTAGTTTTTGATATTATTATTATCATAAAATTAAAACTAGAAAAGTCAGTTTAAAAATAAAACTAATAACATAATTTACATTTTGTTTCTGAAACAATGGCAGTTTTAATAAATTCAAACAGATTTGTTTTAATTTTAGTTGTCAATATACTGAAATTAGCTTCAAACTAAACTTGGTATCTCTGTTTTTTTTAATGATAATAATAATTACATAAATTATACAAAAATATAAATAATTTCAAAATATACAATTATTTATGTTAGACTATTCTTTTTTTATATTAAAGGTGATTTTATTTCTATTAATCTTAGCTTCTTATTAAGACATTAAGAAGTTGTATAAAACATTTATAAAGTATTTATTGCGATTAGAAAATAAAAAGTTTAAAACAAACTGAACTACTAAATTATATGTATATTTATAGTATAAATACCTAACAAGTAAAAATAGAAATTTAGTAATCAATTAACATTCCCAATTAATCTGATCATCATTTTCTTTTTTATCCAGTATTTTTTCAAACATCTCGTAGTATTTATCATACTCAAGCTTCTGATCAAACATTAAACCTCGCACTTCTCGGAAAAAAACTTCAAACTCTTCGCACGTTCCTTTGCAAATTTCTTCTGCTGGCTTATTTTTGAATTCTATCAGCAGTTTATCCTTTTCATCTATGCTTGCTTCATTGTTTTCTAAAATTTTATCCCATGGAAGTTTACCGGTTAAGAGCTCCACGAGGTTGTAAGCTAACGACTCAAGGTCGTCCTTTCGACTCAGACTTCTCCATTCCATGGAGTTTATTGAGCTGTAACTCGGAGTTCCGTTCCGTTTCCCTATGTCTTCATCTTTAACATGCTCTCCATCTTTCATGTAGAATGTCGAATACCCGAAGTCAATCAAGTAGATCGTGTTTTGATCGAATAATCCTGTCATAATATTTTCAGGTTTGATGTCGTTGTGAAGGATGCCATAGCTGTGAACATGCTTTAATATCTGTAACACTTGCAAGGCAATCTTAACCGTGGTGTCTACGAAAACTTGTCCCTGTTTGTCTCCTCTCTTATTTAAAACAGGTCCTTTCCGAGTTTTTCAACAATGAAACTCTGCCTTTCGTTGTAAACAAAGCTGGGTCCAAAAATTTTTGGGATGCCGCGGATATTGCCCTGTTGGAGAATTTTCAGGAATTTGTATTCTTGTAGAATGAATTCGTCTTTACTTTCAGCTGATGAAGTTTTGACAATGACATGTTTGTTTTTATAAGTTGCATCGTACACACAACCGCATCCTCCATCTTCTAACTTATTGTTCACAACTAAGTCTCCTTTGTCAAACAAACCTTGTTTTTCTATACTTTTATCTTGATCGTCTTTTAATGTTTCAATGACTTCTTTGTCGGAACTTAGCTGTACCAAATTTTTGTCTTCGTTTCGTTTCACAGCTTTATGGTTGACTTTTAACTTTAAAAGAATTTAAACGCTTTAAATTTAAAGTTGTTTATTTTTACTTAATATAAAAATTTATGTTAGTTTATTGGTTTATAAAGTTTATTACTAAAAGTTTACATTTTTACTTGGTATGAAACAAGTAATTTTAAGTAGCTACAACCATCAATTGCATATAAATGAATGTAAATTTATGCATTTTTTAAACTATTATAGGTATAAAAACATACAATATAGGAACTTTAAATTCTAAAGTTTATAATATTTATAACTTCTTATGCATCTTAGTATAGTATTCGAATTTATAAGTCTAAAATATCAAATGAAACTTCAGGATGAGTTGTTTTTAGTTTTACAAACCTTTTTTTAATAGATTGCTTGTTAATTTTTTAACTAGCTTTAAGTAATTTAAAATAATATTGATTAGTTTTACAATTTAAAAGCATGTGACAAATCTAAGTGTATGTACCTGTTACCACTTAAATATGAATTAGTTCAATTTTTGTGCGTGGCAAATCGTATAAAAAAGACAGCACGAAAAAATAGCTTCCTAGCTCTTAGCAAACAAAAGAAAAAGGCTTGTGTCCTGACGTTTTATTAGACATAAAAAAAGCTTTAAAATTGCTTTTTTAATCCAAATTTAATTTTTTCCAAAAATATTTATTCATTTTCAACTCTATGAGAATCATGTTACAAAGATAAATGCTTTCATGAAATTACATTTATTCAATTAAAACAGTAAATGATGTGTAGTTTCTTTTTTACAGAACGAAGTTACAGTTTTTAACTTATAAATAATCTAGGAGATTACTATAATATTTCTGATTCTATTAACTAGATTTTATTAACAACTAAAGAACTGATTTGAATGGAGCAATAGTTTGATATTAAAATTCAAAAACTATAAGTTTTTTATGCTAATAAACATGTTATTTATATTACCATAACAAAACGTTTAATAACTTGATTAATAATCTACCTTACCAACATATTTATATTTTATGACCTTCATCCTTAGGTATTAAAACTTAAGCGAGATTTTTAAGAAGTGTTGCTATCCTAATACTTAGATAATAAAAAACAAAACAACTAGATGCTACGATTTAAGTTTATTAAAATTTTCAATATATATCTGATTAAGATCAGAGAAGAAAATATTTGATTCTTCAAACATCTGGATGAAGTTTATGGATTATTGCAAGATATTGGTGATGGCAAAAAAGTTAATAGTTATTGGTAATTGATTGTATTAAGTTTTAAATCTGAATATATAAATTACAGCAAACAGTCCAAGCGGAACTCACCTATTAATTTTGAGTGCCTAACCCAGGGATCGGCAAACTGCGGCCTGCGGGCCAATTGTGGCCCGCGAAGGGTAAATCTGCGGCCCGCAGGCACGTTATTTTTTTGAATGGAATGAGGCCCGCGAAAGAAAATTTTGTGGCCCGCGAACATGAAAAAGTGGCCCACTGAGCAAGAATATATTTCAAGTAAAAAATTTTTTCGGTAATTCGATTTAATTTGTTTAGTTTGGTTTTAAGTCTCTGTATAACATTTAAAAATAATTAGAAGAAGTTACTACTTTAATTTAAAAATGTGAAAAAGACAGATTAGCATTCTATTAGGATATTTTTCTGAGTTTCATAATAACTTCTATTTTACAACAGCAAGTAATTATCTGAAAAAAGATTTAATTACCTTGAATTTAATAAGTTAGTTATATTATAGCTATTTATCAAATAAACTAAATGCAAATGTTTCCCATTTTGTACAAAAGTAATGCACAGTAACTAATTAAAGTGTCATTTATTTATAGCTTAGATATTCTTTCCAATATTTTTTATACCTAAGTTTCTTTTATATATTTTTTATTTGTAATGTTATGTTTTAGTGTATAGTAATAAGAAAAAAAGGTTTATTTAAGTTTTGTTTTGACACATTTTAATTTTTTAGAAGTTTTCTTTGCACTTGAACTAATTTATATGCACACCAACTTAAAAAAATGCTCATATTTTAAACCAATTTTTATAAAATACTTTAGTTAGTTTAAGTTTAGTTTATGCATAATTTTCTAAGTTTGTTTTTTCTACATGTAATATCTAAATTTGTACAGACACAATTAAAACAATATGTATGACATAAACTAATATAGTTTTTGTTAGGTATACATTTTCATTTTTCAAACATTGATTTTGTCAAACTAAGTTAACTTTTATGCTTTGCATATCAATACACACATTTTCTGTTATTTGGAGCTACCTTTTTAATATAAACTAGACTTAGGGATAGTTTATAAACATTGACACACACTCAGACTATCACTGTTTGAAGACTTTAAATCTCAGGCCAACTAAGTCATTTTATAAGTTTTTGGCTAGAATTGTTTTTTGTATACAAAAATATCAGGAATGTTTTTGTTAATTCAGGCTGGCTTTTTTGCTTAAAAGAGTGGAAAATTAAACTTATGATGTAAGTTTTACTCAACCCAAAGTGTTAGTTTCAGTTATAATACATGTTATAATATACCAAGTTCAAGCTTTGAACTTGAAAATTTATGCTTAAAAATTTTGGAAAAAAACTTGAATTTGAGAATTTTTGAAAAAGCCTGGAGTATCAAACAATTTTTACATGTAAAGTAGTGAAATTTCGATTTGACACAAAAAGTTTAGCAAATAAACATTTCTTTATTAAAAAATATACTAAGGTAGCTTAACAGTGTTTTTCAATATTGATATACTTTATAAGACACTTTTTAAACTTTAATTAAACTTTATACTAAAAATAAAAGAAGGAATTGTACTTCTAAAAACTTTTGGTGCATTGCACCTTTTACTTGTAAAATTTCACCGATTGTTGTGCTTCGTGTTTGAACTAAACCAAGAAGTTATACTAAAGTATCAAAGTTAAAAAAACATCTCTAATAAAAATTCTCAGATGAGCAATAGTTTGTCTATCAGTGCTATCATCTTAACATATTGATTAAAGTTATAATTTGATTTATGCGACCTTATAACCTTAATGCATTTCCTAAATAGGACTTTTTGTTGTCATTGAAGAAATAAACAAAAGTTTTTCATTACTGCCAACAAAAATTCTTTGAAAAAGTTTTCAATTATAAACGGTATCTCATTATCAATAATAAATTTTGCTACTTTATAACTTGCCTTAACAACTTTTTTCTGATAATTCTTTAGTTACTGAAGCTAATCATATACTTTGTTGGAAATGACTTTGGTGATTTGCTTTTTTATCGTTTCTCGAAATAACTCCTAACTAACGTTTTTTTTTGTTCTCGTCTTTTATTTTACAACTAATATTTTTAAATTCTTGTTGCAGATAAAGAATTGCTGTAGTTTTTAATAAAAAAGAGGTTTTTCTTTTCGCTAATGACTCAATTAAGTTTAATACTTTTGTTAAAAATATTTAAGATAGTTAATTGTCTATTCCAGCTGACTTATATTTTTTTGGCATGTAATTTGTTTACTGTTAATAAGTTTTGTTATTTCTTTATGTTGTGAACTTTGTTTTAACTGGGTTGCTACACAAACAGGCTATTTTAAAAGCTTAAAAACTCAGATGTCTGTGAAACTTTTATTTCAAACACTTTAAATAAATCTTAGAATTCCCAGAATAGTTTTTATGACTGTAGTGTAGTTTACTAATTGTAGTTTTTTTTGTTTTTTTACACTTTGTGTACTTTTTAATGATGATGATGTTTTTTACTAGTTACTTAAGCTTGATTTACAACGATTTACTAGCTTTTTAAACTTTTAATGAACTTAGGCTGGTTTGATACAACTCAGACATTTTTGCTTTTTAAGTGAAAACCATGTAAAAGACTAGTTACTAATAAGATATTTTATTTAAGTATTCGAGAATTAATTATGTTAAAGAATTTGTTCTAGCTTTCTATAATACAAACAGGTATTAATTTTATTAAATTAACTAATTACTAAATTTTTTAATGAATGTAAACTATTTAAAACGCAAAAACTTTTTTTTGAAGTTAATATTCTTAGAAATATGAAAAAAGGGGTTGATAATATAACAAATATATAAAAGAAACTAATAAATTGTCTTTCAAGTTTGGTTTTTATAGAGAGTTAAATTGTATGTAAAATTACAAAAGTATTAAATTTAACTTAGTAAGTACTTATGAAAGTACAAAGTTTATAAATACTTAAGTATATTAGTCAATGTAAATTTTATTCTAATTTTATTTGATTTAATATAAATATTCATTCTATGTATAGCTAAAAGTTATTTAAAATGATAAGGTGAATAAAAGTAAAACTTTTCTCTAGTGTGAATAAAACTAAAACCAAAAGATTATTCGAATGTCTCTAAAACTGCGAAGACTTTGTAAACTTGAAATTTGGCCCGCGACCACCAACTGCCTGCCGAACCCTGGCCGACCCTGCTTAAACAAAAATATTTTAATAATTCGTATTTTAATTTTTTTTTGCAAATACTCCACTTTTCGACACATAGCATTAAGAATTTTTTTAAACACTTTTAACTATACCTTTTACATACTTACAATACAACTGTTACAATAAGATTATATAGCTTTAATTACAAAAAGTTAACTAACCAGTTTAGTAATTTGGTAAAATATGATACAATAGTTTGTATAAAAAAAAATAATATGTACAATCAAAAGTTTATCAGCAATAACAGATCCTTTATTTTTTTATTAGACTGTAAAATTCTTAAACTGGACAAAAATGTTTAGAGCTTAAAACACAACCAATGAGCAGAAATCATGAACACACAGGTTGTTAGTTGCATTTATAAAATAAAACAAGTGCTCACTGTTTAAGGGCAGAACTTTGTGTGAAAAAAACAATGATCTAAAATATTTTACAATTAAAAATATATTTATAAAAGTTAACTTAAAGGCAGTCTGGTTTCCATATTTTCTAAGTCAGAAAAAAAAATTCGAGCCTTTTTTTTGATTATTTATTTATACCTTTATCCCCAATGATCTACCCATAAATTCTAAAGTAAATCAAAGAATATTTTTTTATAATAAAAACTAAAAATAAACTAATTTTCTAACTCAGCAAATATGTAATAAAGACTGTCCTTATAATGACTAGCCTAGATATATAATTAGTAGTAGTTAGTAGTAATAATACTATGGTATCGAATTATTTTTAAGTACTTAGAGGATATAACAACAAACACTCAAATACAAATAGTTAAAAAAAACGTGAAAACAGGAACATAATTTGAATTACAAAAAATTTGTTATAAAAGGACGTCTTGAAATGAGGGATGAAGGTCGTAAGCTTTCATCTTAGACTTAATAATGTTTCTCTGTCAGACACTTTAGTGATCATTATTCTATAACTAAATATAATAAATTTCAGATTATTAATGAGTTGCATGACGTTTTGTACATGATGGTCCATTACACATTACTGCAAGGTATAAAAAGTTGAATAAAGAAAATTAGGTTTTTATTGCTGATTTTTGAACAAAATTCCAGGTTTCCATGTTTTTTGGTAACTCTGTATTTGTATCTTATTCTTCATATTAGCTGTAATATTTTAATCTAATTTTTTCTGTAAGTTTAAAATAAAATACTCAAGTTTTTCTTGAATTACTGTTTTAGTAAAAATTAGTCAAAAATTGTTTATAAAGTATGTAATGTGACCTTTTAATATTCAAAGTTTTTCTCCTACTAATCCTTTTACAATATTTGGGAGCAATCACATTTCTTTACCTCATTTTTTTTATAATTTACCATTATTAAATATAAAGTGTTTTTTTAGACATTTAAAATATTTATTTAAAGTCGTATACTTGTTTTTTGTTTTAATAAATAGTTTAAAATCACGTTAAATGCATATTTAAATAAATAAAGTTAAAATTTAAACTCTAAAACTTCAGATGTAATTTTGCTTCAGAATGTATGCAAGTTTCGTTCAACTAAGGGAATCCGTGTAACTTTGTAAACAAAAACAAAGTGGCTTTTCATTAAAAGTAGCACTTGTTGTTTCTTAACTTAGAAAGAGCTTGTTAAAATTATTCTTATGTTGATTTACAATTTTAGACAAAAAATAAGTCGGCAAACTGCGGCACATGGGCTAAATGCAGCCCTCAAAGTCAAAATATATATAATTGCCGACCCCTGGACTAAAACTTTTATAAATAGTAGTAAGAGCATT
>NW_028139335.1:0-48305 GCF_965202585.1 Thalia democratica | reverse complement strand
ACATTAATAATTAGTTACACTTTTTTAAATTATTAAAACTCAATAGTAAAATCAATTTTAAACTAATACTGTATTATCTTGAAGTATGACTGTTTTATAAAAAATAAAAGACTATGGATATTGTTCAAATGAATAAAACTTAGATTGTTTTAAAATATTAATGATGTTTGAAAATAAAATTTGTTTCAAACTTGAAAAATTACAACACGTTTTTAAACAACTAAAAAAAAAAAAAAAACTTTAACAGTTATTAACAAGTTAATAATACATGTTCAAACTTACATCTACTGGAGTGGAAAAAATAAAAACTAAAATTCTGAAAATAAATTAAATTTGAACAATCAAGTAAACCTGAAAAAAAAACTTGGTTAGTATTTTATTTATTGCTATAAAGACTATAACTGTTAAAATTATATTCAATATTAAGTATACTTTTGAGGTAGAATTTTGACGATATAAAAAAGTACCACAACATTTATTCAAAATATTATACACATAGATTTAAATGAACTACATTAATTTTTCTATTTATCTAGTATACAACTTTGACAAAATTATCTAAAAAAAGTTTAAACTATAAGTAAATGAATCGGACTAGATTTAAAAAAATTCTAAAGTAAAAGCTAAGTAAAGAAGTATTTAACTATACATTAAAAATTCAAAACCTTAATTTATTATACAGGTTATTTTTCAGCCTTACTATATTCATCAAAATATATTAAACTTTTTATTTCTTATAGTTTATAACTTTTGATACATTCATCAGCTTCTGTAAGCTAAACCAGTTTAAAAACTACAAATTAATTTACTTTCTTTTACACATTAAATAATTTTAGATTGTTTTTTTAACTTATACAAAAACTAATGTAAACAAATATAGTAAAATTGACAACTACTTTATAGAACTATTTTCTTCCTTTTTGTTAAAAAAGTATTAAATGTACATATAGATTCTATTAGCTTTAAAAAACTATGAAACTGTTCAATTTCAGAGTTTTTCAGTGCTATATAAAGTGTTCATTACCATTTTAATCATTTCTTAATTTCAAATAGTTAGATACCAAACATTAAAAGCTAGCAAACTTACCTCTTAACTTATTAAGATTTAAATACTCTTTAAAAATAAGTAAAAATATGAATTTAAAAATTCAAGGTAGTAGTAAAATCTAAGCTATTTTTAATTAAGTTAAGAATTACATACAAAACTACAAACCATAAAAGAATAAAAACTATGTGCAAATTTTTCATGATATATAAGTTAAATACTTAGGTAATATAAGTAAAACTAGTCAAATATAAATTAAAAAATATTTAAAGAACTAAGTTGTAATAGATTTTTGTTCATTAAAACTAAATATACAAATATTTAAATACAAGTCAATTTTAAATTGAACGATATTTAAAATTTTTTTACAATGTAAATAATATTTTATAATAGGTTACTTATTGTCATGAATGTTTTATTGTAGATATTGACTGACATGTTAAAAACTTAAGTGTACTTTAATTACAATAATATAAGGTTAAAGAAAATATTTTTTATTAATATATTTTTTTCCAACATAAATTAAACTAATGTCCACTTGTTGCTTTTCCATAAGCAAGAATGAATGATAATGAATTTTCCAATACAGAATTTATACTAACTTTTAAAGCCTTAATATTAAAATTTATTTTTTAATTGGAAAATTTTATAGGTTTCAAAATAACTTTTAAACATTTTTTTTTAATTAGGATATAATAATATATTTAGGTTTTATATAAAACTACATTATTTAAAGATTTAAATTTAAGGTTACTTTGACTGACAATCTGAAAACAATTTAACTATAGTTTACTAAAGTAACATACATGTTTATAGAAACATTTTTCCAACAGATAGCATTTAATTTACTTCAATGGTATAAACTGGTTATAAAACAGGCAACATTTTAAATGTTTTTTGATCAAAATGTTTAAAAAGAATAACTACCTAAAATGAAACCATTATATTTATTAAATATCTTATGCTACTATACTAACAAGTTTGAAAAAAATGCTACATAAACATAAATATAAACAACTTAAGTTAAGTATAATAAGAATAAACTTAGTTATTGATAGTTATTTTTTTTTTAATTCAAAGAGCAGAAAAGTGTATTTTAAAAAATAAGATTAATTTACATTAACTTTTATTTTGTAAGAATAATTGTATGTCAAGATCAACTTAATCTTTTTTCAAATAAAATGAACTTTTAATATCTTTTAAACTTAAAAAACAATGACAATAAAGGTAACCATAGTTAAAATTTTAACCTAATGATTTACTTATTTCACAATTTTCTGAAGTAGTTAGAAAAAGTAAACATTGTAACTGCCTAACATAAGTTAGTAAATTATTTCTAAACAACTAAATAAATTACTGATTAAACTATTACTGCAATAAGATAATGGTCAATAATTCAGTCACATTATAGAATAAATATAAAACATACACTTACCTTAAAATATTTTTTATTTTACTTTTGAAATATATACTTTTTATTAGTTCTTCATACATTTAAACTAAATAAACAATAAAAAATAGATATAAAATATAAAACTATACAAACTTAGTTTAATAAAATAATGGATTAACTTATCCATGAAAAGCTTCTCAAGTTTAGAAAACTATCTCTAAACTAAATATATTTAAAAATTTAAAAAACATTTCATTTTTTTTTCTAATAATCTTTTAATAGTATTACTAATGTTCTTTGGTTAAAGTCTTGATTATTTCTGGAGTGTATCTAGGTTATACTTTAAACAGGGTTGCCAAAAATTTTTACAAGCTTAAATCAATAAAAATTGTTTATAATTTTGTTAATAATTATTAACAAAAACTTATTCGCTATAAATAATTATAATAAAAATTGCTTAATTAGTGTGAAGTTATGCATTAAACACAAAGAAAAAATTTGTGCTTTAACAAAAACTCTTAATTGAGTTCATGGGCTCATTTGAAGTACACACATTAATATTTACTTAATGGTAGCTTTATTCTATGATTGCAATTTTACATTTAAAAAGCTTTTGTTTAGCTATATGCTTTAATAAAGCTGAAGCCTAAAGACATTATTTAGAACAAGTTTTTGTTGATGAATAAACGTGCTAAAGACGTTATAATTGGACGACAGTCCTCGATAGGTCTATAACTTGCACACAGTCTATTTTTTATTAACATTCAGAGTGCATTCATGGTTCAAGCTTTCTGCGTTTAGTTTTTAACTAAATAAAGTGCATTCAGATATGACTGCAAAGTAACCAAAATCAGTAAACCTATGTTTTATTATAATTAGTATATATAGAGATTTTTTAGTTCAAAAAAGTATTGTTATAACAATCTAAATGAAATTGTAATACACCATCAACACAAACTTTAAGTACCTAAAACAGCAATTATAGATTTTAATATTTACTTTAAATGGAAACTTTATATTGTCAATTTTGCGTTCGAACCATCGCCTCGTATTATACTAATAAGATTTTTGAAATTAAGTCTGTAAATACACTGAATCTTTAGTTTAAAAGGAAGAGTAAACTAAAATTATAAAAAATATTTTATAATATATATAGGCAATAGTTTTGTTAAACCTTAAAAATCGGTTTAGGTAATTTACAAAAAATTAGATGTATGTTTTTTACTGTTTCAATTATTAAACATTTCAAAATGAATATTAAAGCTGTGACGTATAAATTAAAGGTAGAGTCTTTCTCTGCTTTGTTTACCACATGAGAAACGTTTTTTTTTGCTAATCGAGATTTTTTTTTAAATCCTTGTGATTGCTTGCCAAACTTCTAGATAAAATTCTTATAAGCAATACAAGATTTTTTTTAGAATATTTGAACAAGCAGAAACAAATTCAGTTAAAGAGTAAAACAGATCTTTCCAATTGATGTTAAATTAGTCGATGAAAATAACAAGCAAAAAAATTGACTAAGTACAGACCACATTTCATTATAAATCGTTCAACTCGCTTTATTTGAAGTAAAGCGTGTTATGAGATCAAAACTGTTATTAGTACTAAAAATAATAAACATAATTTTAACTGATTTTGAAGAAAAAAATTTGAAAAACGTTAAGCGCAAGAAATCTGTAAAAACAAGATACGATTAGTAGTGTTTACAAGAAAAAGTAAAGCAATAACGAAAAGTCTAAAGCGCTATTCACACAATGTCTGAAACAAAAAAAAAAACAAAGAAATACTGCATAAGTACAAACGATCTGACTATTTTGTAAACTTATTATTAGAGCTTGATTCTACCAACAATTTTTTTACTTGATATAAATCTTCATATTTAGTACAATTTATTTTAAATTCTTCACTTAATTTTTTTCACTATTCACATACATAGGTTATCTCACACGACAAATATCAACAGTTTTTTTTGGTCAAAAAAGTTGGTATATAGAAAGACTTTTCGATTGTTGTCCAAAACACCAACCTATTCAGTATTAACTAAGTTTAAATCTGCACATGATGCATTATAGAGTTGTATTTTTTTTACTGAAGATTTATATAAAGCTAAATTTTTTGAAAAAAATTTAGCATTCTTTTAAGTTTAAAGTAAAAATATAAAGTTTTTGTTAATTTTTTTTTATTAGAACTTTTATAAAAATATTTACTTAAAATGGTATGTAAAAAAGTCACTTTCACTAAAATGATCTTACAGTGTTTATAGTATCTTTTAAAAGTCTAAGTAGAAAAATAATGCACTAAAAATATTTAATTGGATTGTAATAGATTATAGCACATCTTTTAGCATATTTTTTTTATAATTTGTTTTTGTTTTTTATTTGATTTTAAAAGTTTACAAAGACTGACTATGTCATTTCAATTACTCGACCACAATCTCAGATAGTGACATTTGAACGCGTTTTTCTTCAATAGGTCTTTATCTTAAGTTGTTATTTTATCTTGTAAAGATTATTTGTTAATATGTGTTCTAAAACTAGCTAACTCCTTATAGTGACACTTCAAATTTCATAATCAAAAAATGTATTATTAAGTTATGTTTTGTTTTTTCATATTTTACTCAAGGTACGTTTTGACTGATTTGATGTTTTCTATGAAACTACTACAAAACTAAAAAAAAAGAATTATTAAAAAGCAACTTAGCATGGTTTTTCTTTAAAATATTTTACTAAAAATGCATAATAATAAAAATTAATTTTGATATTTTGTTAAGTCTGATTTATAATTTAAAAAAATTCATGTCAAAATGTCTAGTTAGCTTGAGTTATTTTGACTCAGGAGTCGGCAGAAATTGGTGCTCGCGACCCAAATTTTAAGTTTCAAAATCTTCGCGGGCCGCAATTAGACATTTAAATAATTATTTAGTTTTAGTAACAGTTTTAGTTTACTTATATTAAAGTTATTAATTTATTTGCTTTTAGCTCTACATAGAATACCTATTTCAATTATTAATATTTATTGCATTCAAATTAACTTTGACTAATACATTTAAGTCTTAATAAACTTTGTACTATCTTGAACAGTTAATTTGAACTTAATATTTTCAAAGTTTACTTACAATCTAACGTTCTATAAAAACCAAGCTTGAATAACTTTATTGGTCACTTTTAAACATATTTTTTGTTATCAACCACTTTTCATATTTAAAAAAATATTAACCGTTAAAAAAGATTTTTGCGTTTTAATAGTTAACTTTCTTTCAAGTAATTAGTTAACTAAAAAATTTATAACTTTTTGAAACGTTAAAATGTAAAATATTTTTTTGATATAATTAATGTTAGAATAGGTTATTAATAATTATTTGTCTTCTACACAGTTGTCACTTTAACAGCAAAAATACCTGAAATATATCAAACCATGCTAAGCTTTTTAAAGACTGAAAAAGCAACAAACTTACTGTTAATCAAGCATAAATACCCGACTAAAACGTCATCATTATTAAAAAAGTACAAAGTATGTAACTAGCTTAGAAAAAAATATAATAAATAAACTACACTTAAGTCAAAAAAAACTATTCTGAGTATTCGAACATTTACTTACAGTACTTGAAATAAAAGTTTCACACACACCAGGTTCGTAGCGTGGGGAGGGACACTGGCGACGTGTCACCCAAAAAAAAGTAATATCTTTATCTTTATTGTTTATATTTTTTGATTAATTTGCCTTTTTTCAACTATGTTTATAAAGTATTGGCAAAGTAAAACTAATTTTGACTACTATTTAGTGACAAGTTAGGGAAATTACTTAATATACTGGTTCGCTGCGCAAGCGAAAGTGTGCACCGATGTTGATTAAAAACTCCACAACGAAAATTTTATAACTTCATTAACTTCATAAAAATTTAGACTCAAAAAGCACGTAATTAATGTAGTGCACTGCAGTAGTATAACCTTATGACAGATTTTCTAGAAAAAGTTTACAAAAATACGTCACGCTTAAAGGTAAATTAAACAATTTACAATATTTTTTATGCTACAATAAATGTTAAGACTACTGCTAGTTTTCTGATCTTTATTTTTGTAAAAATACAAGAAAAAGCGTGTTGGCCTATCAGAAATTAACTTTGTTTATGACTTTTAGTTTAAATAAATACAATCAGATATATTAAATTTTAAAAGTATACTTTTAACTTAAAAACTTAAAGTAATAAACAGTTACTTATAATTTTTTTTACTTAATGAATTATTTCAATCATAAAACTTTTAAATTTATCAATTCATTGTTAATTACAAAAATTTTAATTTAAGGGATTTTGAGAAAAAAAATGTTTGTGCACCCCCTGAAAAAATACCACACTACGCCACTGATTTACACACTTAGATATTACATCTAGAAACAATGATAATTTAAACTAAACTTAAACTCAAGTTACTCTAACTTAACACAAAACAAAAAACGCTTAAAGACATCTCTGTACATTAATGTGCATATGAATTAATAAAGTGCACAGAATACTTCTACAAATCAAAATGTGTCAAAACCAAAATATAATTAACCTTAAGTTTTATTATAATGTTGTTTTAGATGTGTTTGTGTACATTTAAATTCAATTTACAGTGACAAAATATCTGTATAAAAGACTCAGGTATAAATTACATGTTAAACAAAATACTTAAATATTAAAGAAATGATTAATTAGTTTACTACTGTGCATCACTTTTCTACACAATGGAAATTATTTGCATTTAGTTTATTTACTGCTTAAGTGTTATGTGAATAACTTACTCAATCCAAGCACTCCTCACACTCATTTTAAGCTAATAACTTGCTGTTGTAATAAAAAAGTTATTATTAAAATTGCAGAAAATCACTGGTCGAATGCTAAGCTGTCTTTTTCACATTTTTAAGCCAAATAAGTAAATTGATATAATTGTTATAAAACATTATACAAAGACTTAAACAATATTGATCAAAATAAACTCAATTATTGAAATTAATTAACCTTAAATATCTTTACGCTTAGCGGGCCATGTTAACATGCTTGCGGGCCACAGAATTTTATCTCCCCGGCCGCAGAGTTTTCTCTCACCGCCCGCATTCCATTCAAAAATAAAACATTCTCGCGGGCCGCAGATTGCCGACGGCCAATTTAACTATAACTGTTAAAGTGACTACTTTTTACAAATCATTTAGGAAGTTTTTTTAAATAACTTTAATGGCTAATTTTTTTAGTTTAAAATGTATAAAACATTTTATTATTCATGTTAGCTTCACAATGTGAGGAAAAATTTTTAGTTTTCAATAAAAACAGGATTAAAAATATATATTGAAGTTTTTGTTTACAAAAACTTAAAGAACTGGATTACATATTAAAATTTTGCAATCTCTTTTATTTGTTTTATTGTATTTTGTGTATATTAAAATTCTACTAATTTTTTATACCTGAGAAATTTCAGACAGACATCCAGTAGAGAGCTCTATTATATTTTAGTTTGTACTATTGAGTACTTCTACACAAAATACTCTAATTTTGAAAAAAAAAACTCATGCAATTAAAATGAATAAATTATAGAAATGCCATATGTTTCATTTATAACAAAATATTGCTTTTTAAATAGTATATTGATTATGATTTAATTAAATCTGTTTTCTCTTATATTTATGATGAAGACAAAAGTTAAAAAGTATTGTTCAAACAAATTAATTTTTTTTTTTCAAATTTATTACTTACGAGCTGATTAAGATACTTTTTAGGAACCAGATTAAGGTATATAGTTAAAGGAAATTGAATTTAAAGATATTTCTGATAGTTTAATTTTATCTTAATAAATACTTACTTACGTGTTATTAGATAAATTACTTAACACTTTAGTTATTCAATTTTAAATGTTCTGTTCAATAGTCTGTTACAATGTTTTATTTTCAAGTTTAACTATTAATTGTGGTCGTCATTATAACTACAATTAAAATATTTAAATAACTTACTTTATAGTTTGTCAAGATACTCTAAGAAAAAAAAGTAAAATACTTAAGTTATGTTTCAAATTTAGAAAGCAACTAAGTGCATAAAAATAAATAATACAAAACTATTGAGGGCACAAAATTTCACGAGGGGAAGAAATTGTACGAAGATAATTTTACACCAAGGGTCGATTTCGCACGAGTGAAAATTTTTCAAGGAGGGTCTTTATTGCATGAGAGTAAAAAAAAATAAAATATATATATATACCAAAAAACAATACGAAATGCTATAAGATAAATGAAAAAAGTTACTGATCGAGGGTGAGGGTTAGGACTTATGGGTAGCATTGATTGTAAAATTTAAAGAAAACTAAACTAAAAAACTAATAAATAAAAAAAAATAATCTAAAAAAAAAAAGCTGCTGACCGAAGTTGAGGGTTAGAGATAACAGTGTTGGTAAAATTATTAGAGCCATTAAAAGAATAAAAAATAAAATAAAAAGAGTTCAACCAGAGTAAAAAATTTTCGTGCAAAATTGTCTTTTTGTGCAAACGTTTCTTCGTTTGTGCAAAATGACCCTTCGTGCAAAAGAGCCTTCGTGAAATTTCATTTTCGTGCAATTTCTTGCCCTCGTGCAAGTTGTACGCTTGTGCAAAATAGACACCTACCAGTTTGTCATGAATAAAATTAGTCAAGCGAACAGACTAATTAATGTTTAATTGTGTTAATCAATTGTAGAAAACAAACAGTTACATCCATCCATTAGAGCTACTATTGAAATGAATTGTTAGTTTAAAATTTCTTGCATATTTTATTTATCCATGCCAGTTTAATTTAGTTCATTAATAATCTTCAAGTATTTACTTTTTTTAAATATAGAACATATATTTAAACTTTGAATGTTTTTTATTCTGTTAAAAGTCTTAAAATTTCACTTGAAATATTTCATTCTCATTTGAATTTATAAAGTAATGTAAAACTTTACAAATACAGCTTATTTTATGTTTGGTTATTTTACTGAGGCTGAAATTGTTAAATAAATTTTTTTTTTTTTTCAATTTACAAAATAATTTTCTGCTTAGACTTTATTTGGATAAAAAACAGTATAAATGATTATAAAATGTTTCTTAGAAACATAAAACTTTTAAAGTTGTTATAGGCAATTATTTTAAATAAACCATAATACATATATGCATGTGAAGTTTTTCTGAAGAGAATTTACATACTAAACAAGAATGGCAGCCACAAACTCAGTATCTTAAGTAAACTCTGGAAACTTTGAATATTTTTTTGAATAGTTAAACATTTTAGATAACTCATAATACAAAATCTTTGTTAAAGATTTTTTTCAAGAACTAATGCTAGTCAACTTTTTTATAAAATACTCTTGGTAGTTCTAAGATTTTAAAAACTTATCAGTTGTGTTTTTTGATATTAAATTTAAAATAATAAAATAAAATAGTAACAATACTCTATTTTTAACATTGTGTCAACTTAAAAAAACTTTATTGAAAGCCTATATTTTAAAAGTAAAAAAAAAATTTAGTTTTTGTGGCTATGTCCAGGGTTGCCACTTTACCTTCAAACCTATAAAAACCTTGAAAAACTTAGAATTCGACAATTTAGGCAAAAATAACCTTAAAAAACCTGGAATTTGAGAAATTTTGAAAAAAAAACTTGAAAAACCTTAAAATTTGAACAAAAATCACTGAAAAAACCTGCAATCTTAACAATTTCCACATGTTCAGTAGTAAAATTTCGATATGACTCAAAAATCTATCATATAAATAAAAAAATTTGTCATCATCAAAAATTTTTTTATAAAAAATGATATTTAAAATAGTTTTATATAATCTTTTCATTGTTTTTATACTTTTTAACACAGTTTTTACCTTAGACTTAACTTTAAACTAAAAATAGACCCAAAAGTTTGTACTTTTAAAAACCTGGAACAAATTTGAAAAACCTGGAAAAATTTTTGATAAAACAAATTGCAATCCTGTATGTCTTTTTACACTTTGAAAAATTATCAAAAAATAGGTGTGATAAACATCAAATTTAGCAGACCTTTTTTTTTTCTAAACATAAAGTTTATGAGGTATAGCCATGTAGCAAGTGAATATATGATAATGACATTATAAAATCAAGTTAAGCTAGTTTTAAGTTACAAAAAATAGTGTTTAGTTTTTCAGTATAGTTTTATAACATGGAAGCAATCATATTTTTAAGGAATGCTGAACAAACTGTTAATTTTTATACAAGGTGACCTAGAATTTAAAAACTTAAGAAAAATATTTGCAAAAAATAAGTATTTTATTCTAAACAACCTATAATTTAGAATAAAACATGGAATAAACTGTTGGATTTAATAAAGTAGATGTTTGTTTTAATTTTTTTCACAATGTTCTATTTCCTAGTTTTCAAAAGAACAATTTAGACTAGAATATAAAATATTTTGTACAAAATACCTGTTTTTAATAATTTTTGCTAATTGATAGTAATATAATAATTGAATTTATAAGTTTGTTCTCTACTGATACTACATATAACTTAAAACATGTAAGATCCGAATACTTGACCTATCGAATCTTAAATTTAAAAATAGATCTGGATCCGGTTATGTCTGGATCTAAATTTTTAAAATAGATACACTATTTAGAAATCGGCTGGATCCTAATTTGAAAATAAGATCTTGATACGGTTCTGGGCGGATCTTAAATTTAAAACAAATCTGATCTGGATCCAGTAGATTACTACTAATATTGTTATTTCTAACAATTTTACTTATATTAAAAAAGTAGTATATCAAGTAATTATTTTAATTATAAAAATGGGCAATTTTTTTGGTATTTTGTTTTCTTCAGTTTTAACTTGAACAAAAAACTTTAAGATGTCTATGTTTTTATATAAACCTTCATTTAAAATTGATAACTAGTATATAACACTTTTTTTTTTTATTTTAGTTTAAATACTTAATAGTTTTAAATACTCATTTTATGCATTTATTCATGTTTTTAATGACCAATTTTATATTCTACATCTAGCTATTCATGTCCTGATACATCATATTACAATTTTTATTAACTGTTTTAATCAGTTGTTTTTAATTTGTTTTAACTTAGTTACTTTTTCAAGTATTAGCTTATTATATGTCTTGTTGGTTTGTATACAAATAAGTAGTTTTACTTTTTTATGAATAAGTTGAATTTTTTGGTGTTTGAATAAAATAATCTTTTTTTTTTACTCAACTACCATAGTGTTACATTTATTAAGAAAAATATTGTCATTACGTTGTATATTTGCTGCAACTTATAATGCCAAGTAAACCCCCCCTCACCTCCCTTGGGTAAAGGTAACATAAGGTCATAATTTTAAACTTATGCTTGATATTCTTGAGTTAATAATGAAGGGAAAAAACAAGGACTTAAGCAATTTTGATAGTAGTTTTAAAACTTTTGCTACATTTGCTACAGAAAAATTTCAGGGACCACATGCTACAAGGGGAGCCTAGAGTCTATAATTTAAAACTTACACTAGATATTCTAGAGTTGATGATAAAAACGAACTTGTCTAAAAGGTCTTGTATGTTTTAAATGGTAGTTTCATGAGAAATCTTTTTTGAGGGGACCAAAGATTTTTTTTTGAATAAAAGTTTTGTAAAGCCTGATAAAAAATTGATTCAAGTAGTTGAAAACTTTAAATAAAAGTAATTTGATACTACATTCAAAATAAATAAATTTTAAAACTTTAAAACTAAAAATTAAAACGAAGTCAAACTTGAACTTGCTAACTTTTTTTTAATAAAAGATGTAACTTTTTATATGTAATTTGAAGTTTTCAAGCAAATTACAAAAAAAATGTACAGATTAGTACTGATAATCACTAATACAGACCTTTTAAACAAAAAAGAGCTAGATATTTTTGAATAAAAACAATTTGATTAAAAAAAAAAGATCTCCTGTTATGTCTAATCAAGTAATTACTTAAACAACTTTTTTTTTTTAATAATTTAAAATATTTTTGAAATATTTCTATTTTTATGGCATATTTACTTTTTTTTATCATAAAACTTATATACTTATTATATTTTAAGTATATTATTTGATAAAAAGTTACTTTATATTTTTATGTGTATATATGTTTTGTCTTGCATATAAATTACCTTTTTAATTATTAACAAAAAAAGTCTAAGTAAACAAATGAAGATTGTAAACTTTTTCAATAAATTGAACTATCTACTAATACTTATAATTTATTTATAAGTAAAGTTTTAAAACTTAAGAAAAGTTAACTCTATTAAATAAAGACTTTAAGGTACATGTCTAGTAATAACCGTACTTTGTTGTAGTTCATATATATTTGTTGTGATTTATTGATAAATTGCACTTTTTGCCCAAATGTGCGTTTGGTTAAATTGGTATCTAGATTATTTTACTAGCAATCGTAAATCAAATAAAAATCTACTAGATTAATATATTAATCCTAAATAACTTTACTAAGCTTTCTTTCTACTATTTTTCTACTAGCTAAGTCTGAAAAAGCTATAAAAATTTAAAGTTAATGTACAAAAATTATCATAAAAAATAATAAACAGAATCATGTTAATATCTAAGACTACTAAAGTGAAGTTAATCATTCTATAAATTAACTACTTAAGTATTGTAAATGTTTATTTAATTGCATTTTATACAAAAATAAACTTTTTGACTTTAAGTGTGCTAAAAAACATCAGGCTCTAAAAATGTTAACTTTAATAATAAGTTTGCTTGGATATTGATAAATTAAGTACAAGTTTGTGTTTTATATGTATTAAAACAAATACTATGTAGAATTATACTTTATAACAATCTTTTAATAGTTATATTAAGTATTAGCTAAGTTTTTGCTCGTATTTGTTTTAGCATAATTCAATCAACAAAGATTTTTCTCTGGTGGAATGTTTATTTAAATTATTTCTTAACTATTTTTTGTTTCAAAAAATTTTAAACTATTAAATAAACTTTAAAAATATTTCTTTTTTTTTTTAATTTTTAATTTTTATCATTATCTTAACCTTAAAAGATTTTAATCTAATATTGAGGTATATTTCTAAAAATATAAATTTAAATTATTTAAAGTTTACTATGTAAAAAACTTAATATTTATAATTGCATGTTTTAATTTTTATTACTAAACATGTTATGAACTTTTTTTAAAGAGATCCAGAGTTTTAATTAAAATTTTAATTTTACAATATAGACCAGGTTTACCTATGTGGGTCATAAACAGCAAAGGCGCCAAAAAGGGGAAGGGAGGGAAATTATTTGTAGTAAAAGGGTAACAGGAGAGCAAGAGAGTCATAACCTTAAATTACACTTAACATGTGTAGTTAATACTAAGAGTTAAATAAAATGATAAGGCTTTTTTAACAGTAGTTTCTTTAAATTTGTAAGAAGGGTCTCTGTAGGGGATTCTATATTAAAAAAGTTTAAAAAAAATTTACCTTGACAATTGTAATAAATCGTTTAAGCAAAATTTTGAATCGCAAATTAAATAACAAAATAAGAGTTTATGTTTTTTTTGTACAGTTTCAGATTTCAGTTTAAAAAAAAATGGGTAAAAAAAAAGATATTGAAAGGTTTGAAGTTCTTTCTGAACATGAAGATAACTGCATTTTTATAGTTTCTCCTCAGGAATTCAGAATTTATAAAGAAGACGAACAATTTTTTTACGATTATCAGCAAGGAGATATAGATAATTGTGGACTGGCCGCTGCATTAGCAGCATTGTCAAAACACCATGATTTTTCAAAAATATTCTCAAGCATAACTTCTGAAATATCTCGTAAAAACGAAGTTTCTAAAATTAAGCTAAACATGTATCGTCAAGGCAAAAAAGAGACAGTCATAATTGACAACACTCTACCATATGATAAAAAGACTTCAAAACTAATTTATGCTCGATCTGCCAAATACAATAATGTCCTAAAAGCTGCAATATTAGAAAAAGCATTTGTAAAAGCTTGTTGCAATAAATCTTACAAACTATGTAAAGGCATCAGTCCAGTGTTTGTATTCAGTAGGTTCAGTGGCTCGGTGATCGATGTAAAACTTTGGAAAACAGATGTGTCGAAAGAAAAAGCATTGTTTTCTGCTGGTTACGGTCTTTATAGAAACCACTCAGTTGTTTTAGATGTGTCGCCTTCTTTTGAAGAAGAACATGATAGTAATGACACGCGGACGCATTGTTACACAGCAATTGAATACAGGCAACAACTAGATGCTTTAAAGATATACGAACCGAATTGTAGTCCAAGTTGGTGCGTTTCTAACCAAAACTTGCCTCAAATACTCATTGAAACAGCTGACCCATGTCAAGGCGAGCTTTGGATCAAAACGGAAGATCTTGAAAAACGAGAAGTGTGTGTTACTTCTTTGTTATCTAAAAAAGAGCTCGAACACATTCGCGTGTTAGCTGGAAAAAACAAGCTCAAGTTGAACCAAAGTTGATAAGCTATACCACTTTTAAAATTGAAGTCAAAGAGGATTCAAGATTCATATTCAACTTTTTTTCCAATATTTCCACAAAAAAAACATTAGTAATCGTCGCTAAATGGAACAATAATGATTACAAAGCTATACTAAGTAATAATTTAGACTACGATTTCAGTAGCAGCGAGAAATCAATTATGGAAGAAAAACAATTTTCGTTTAGAAAAGTTAATTTAAAACCAAGTATCTATTTATTTCAAGCTTACAGAAAAATATCTGATGAGGAATTGAAAAATGAAGAAGGTAGTCTTCTAGTTGAAGAAGAACGATTCCATTTTAGAATCGGATCCGATTGTGAATTTAGCCTGGAAGAAATAGATAAAAGTGATTTGACAAACCTTGAAAAGAGATTTGAAACTCTTAATTTTTCAATCGGTAATGAGGGTGGTCAACCGGAAGAATAAAAAGCTTTAATTTGAAACCTTAAAAACTGTAAGTAGACAAAACGAACATTTTAACTTAGTAAATTTGTTTTAAAAGTTTTACACCGAAAAAGTAGTTTTAAAAATGATTTAGATACATTAGGAATATTAACGTTAATAAAATGTTATATACTTATTTTTTAATAAGTTAAACTGCATATAAGAAAAAATGATAGTTGTTTTAATGTTATTTATAATAAAGTTAAGTTTAGACGTACTTAAAAAATAAGATTAGCAAAAAAAACATTGCAATTTAATGAATTTTTATTTTTTGAATATTTTTAAAATGCATAGATCTAAACAGTCCAATATGCATAGTTTGATTTTAGATTTCTTTGTTTAGAAAATTGTAGTAATGTAATAATTTTTACAAAATTTTACTTTATTTTAATATAAATAAAAGATTTCAGATAATTAAAATAAGATTAAAAGATAAAAAATTAAACAATTTTAAGTTTTTTCGTATATATATTTTAATCCTGTTTAAAAAAAAGTACATCTATATGAAAATTGTTTCATTTTTAAATAACTTATTAAAAGAAAAAATATTCTTAAACTTGAGATTTATTAAAAAGTAATTATCTAATAAATAAAAATTCTTATTTACTAGTTTATACTTAATTTTTTCGATTGTTAGTTTCATATTAGAACACAATGTACAGTTTAATATCCTAGATAAGAAATTATGTTATATCTGTTTCGTATGATTTGATAACAAAAAGGTCTTTTTGTCTATTACTTTTGAATATTGCTTTTGTCATGCAATAAACAGTTTTAAACTTATAAAAACTTTAACCCATTTTTAATAGTAGTTGTCATTAGGTAGTATATCATGAAATTTGAATATAAAAAGATATTTCAAAACTACAAAATTAAGTAAATTAGTTATAAAATAGTATATAAAAGTAGTAAGATATATATCAAAAAAGTAAAAAATATATGTTTTAGACAATAAAATTAATTTTACAACCTAGAGTTTAACTAATAAAACAAAAAAATAAATGAACTATCTCGATTTATTTCAATTTTAAGTTAAGTATTCACTGATATTTGATATTTTATTATAAGACAATACGCTTGCAACATTAATACAGTTGTTAAAAAATATTTTTCATAATAACTAAAAAAATCAATTTAGCAAAGCTAAAATACTTTGATTAGCTTAACAGCCAATACAGCGGTTTACAGTTTTTTAAAAGTAATGCTCTAAAAGATATAAAGTTGGCTCTGTACTTATCTTCGTAAAGGGGGTTTTTAGTACTGCCATGCATAAATTTTTTATTTTAAACTTGTATAGAAACGGGTTGAATTCTGGCAAGTATGTTTAGTAGGCTTTGTTTTACTTTCAGTTCTCAGTTTAATGCCCCGTTTTTTAATTGTTGGTGTCACATTTGCACAAGAGAACTAAATTCCACAAATACACTTTTGCAGGAAGACAATTTAGCAGGGAGAAATTTTTGCACGAGTTAAATTTTATATATGTTTTATTCTATTTATTTTTTAAAATTCCCTTTGATTTGTTTTGTTTTACTATCAATGTCACCCCTAACTTTACGCTCGGTCAGAAACTTGTTTATTTTTTTAATCAATTATTTTTGTATTCAGTTTACTTGATTTTTAATAACAATTTTCATTAGTAATAATATTGTTTCCATTTTCACTATCAATGTTGCACTTTACCTTTCTTACTGCTTTAATAATTAATTAGTCTTTAGCTTTTTTTATTTCTGTTTTAACTTTATTTCTTTTTTGTTTTCTATACTATCTTGCAAAAATGACATTCAGTAAAGATTGTAAATTGTGCAAATTTTACATTTGGTGCAAAATTGTTTCTGCAATTTTTTCCCCTCGTGCAAATTTGTCCTCGTGCCAAAGTATCTTCGATGAAAATTTACCCTTCGCGCAACTTTGTCCTTTAGTATATTTTAATCACATGATTTTATTTTGTCTTGTTGCAATTTTGACCTGTTCCAGTTTTTTATAAATATCCAAAATTAAAACGAATAAATTAATAAAAGCGTGTTATCAATTTGAAATAATCAATAATAACGTAACAAAATAATGATTATTTAAAAACGATTATTGCACTGGACACGAATTTAAAGGCATCCATGGTGTGTGACTCAAAACCGACAGCTATCTTTCGTAAGGCCGTATTTAAAATGATTTTAGCATTTTTTGTCTTTTTATAAAATA
The DNA here is from genome assembly GCF_965202585.1 of Thalia democratica. NCBI lineage: Eukaryota > Metazoa > Chordata > Thaliacea > Salpida > Salpidae > Thalia > Thalia democratica. The sequence goes on along the minus strand of NW_028139335.1, from coordinate 30,760 downwards.
TAATAATAGTATTGAAAAGGTATAAATCTTGCTCGAATGGTTATTTATAGGATTATAACATGATCAAGTTCTTATTCTAAACTAGTAAAACAAAACACTTTTAAAAACTTGTTATTCTCCACCAGATACTTAAAACAATGAAGATATGACTGTATAAACTTTTTTTTTGCCTCAGAAGTTTAATTATTGAGCCTTTAGTTTTAACCTTAACCTTATTTTCAACAATATAAAATAAATATACAGCTTACAATGAAGACAATATTTTTACATTTCATGTCTAATATATTAATGCAGGAAAACTTTTTTATTTATTGTTTACTGCAAAGTACAGCAGATATCTGCTAGTTTTTTTTTTACATTTTTAAAGAAATAAAATCTTAAAAACTTTAACTGCAGTTTCAGTGTCAACCTCGCCTTTTTATGAACCTACAGTAAAATATACGATTAACATTTTTAACTATTAATTCTAACCTCAGGAATATCTAGTGAAAATTCAAAAACAGTTAAAACTGCAAAATATTTTGTGTAAGTTTCAAACCTTCTGTAAATTGTACTTTGAATAATTTTTTTATAGCCATTTTTATAATCTATTTAATATTATGGAAAATCAAGTTAAATATTTAAATTGTTTTAAATTTTTATAAATGCGGTTTGTATTTTATCTTTTGTGACTTTAACCCATCAAAGCCCGGATGTGGCCCGGGGGCGAATAAATAAGTTAGGAGCATACTGTTTATTTAAAGTGCAGTTATATATTTGTTTTCAATAATGAATGTTTTAATTACTAAAAATCTATTTATAATTAAAAAAACTTTTATTTAATTTTGAGGGTTGTTAGATAAAATATAAAAACTACGTGTTTACTCTGTAATTTTTCATTAACTTTTTAATAAACTTCAAAAATAAAGTATGAATAAAATAAAACAAACTTTAGCAAAATAATTTCTAATTCTTTACACTAAACATTGAAATGGTATGTAAAAATGTTTATAGTTTTTTTAAATTGTTTAGGTAAGGATCGTATGAACAACAATGCAATATAGTTAATGTGTTCAGAACTCAAATTTTCACATATATTCTAAGTTAAATATTAAAAGTTTATAATGTATTGCATATCAAATTTTAAAATTTAATTTGAACCCTTATATTTATTTAACTTGTCGATGCAAAAAATTAAAAAACATGTGTTGTTCGTTTTGTTAATCTGATTTTACTTCAACATCTGCTGTGCACAAAACATATTTCTGACAAAAAAAAACTCATAAAATTGACAGTTTAAAAACAATATTAGTTCTAAAACTAATACTTAAATACTTTTTTTCTTCACATTATAATGTTTAAACTAAAGTTGCAATTTAAACTAAACTTTAGAAAATAATGTTTAGTTTCAATATACAGTTATATTATTGTTTATTTACTAACTTCTTAAAACATTGATATTTTTAATTTAGTTTTAACAAATATATGATATATACTTTTTTAGAAGCTACAGTTATTTTTATACAGATAAAAAGTCTATCTATACTTTAAACAAGTGCATCATAAAAAATACCAAAATACCATTTGTTTACTGCTCTTTAATTAATTTAGTTTAAGATTTGGTTAAAACTCTTGTTGATATTCTTGTAGTAACGTTATGTAAAATGGCTCTTTCAAATTTTGATATTGATCGTGTCAAAAGCCTAAATTGTTAATATTGATAAGTTTGTTTTTTATTGAAAATATATATATATATATATATTTAACGTTTTATAAAAGTCTGCAAAAACAACGTTAGACTTAGCATTTATATATTTTTTAATTTGTTGTAACTTTGCACAACAATGTTTATATTAACCTTATACACATACTAGTAGGCAGCTAAACAGAATTTTTTAAACTTTGAAATTTAATTAAGGTTTTATAAATTTTCAACTACCATCACAAGGATAATTTAAGAATTAACAGAAAGATTTAACAAAAAATCTGTTGAGGACCAGACATATAAAAAAATCATAGTGAGCACATAATTTTGAGAGTGTTTAATTTTAAACATATATTGTTTAATGTTTAAGAAAAACTGTGTATATTGTCAAACGACCACTATTTCTTCTCAAAATTTTGTAATTTACAAGCTATCACAGTCTTAATTGTGTTTTTATTAAGATTCAAGCTGTGATATGGGAATGTTTCATTTGTTTAATTTAATTTAATGTTTTTAATTAATTTTAAATGCTGATAACTTCATTAATAATCATAATCAATTATAATTATGAAAGCCGACTTTAGACACAAAACGTTTCCTAAATGTTAAAATCATTATACAAGGTTCACTTGTTAAAAGTAAAAAAGTTTATTGAAGCATAAACACGTTTTCTTATTAGTTAACATATTGACAATTATAACTATCCGATTTAATACAAATTTTACTGTACACTTTAAATGCCTTTAGTTGACTAAAACATTTTAGGTTACAGTTGAGCTTACTGGTTATTTCGTAGTTAGTTTATATTACTTGCCTCGTTTTGATGTTTGTAATAAATTTTAAATGTTATTAGTTTAATTAGTAACCGTATTATAATATAATATTACGTGCCAACTATAGTAGATAGACATACAAATGCAAAAAAAATATCATTGCTAAACAATCATAAGAATATCACGAGTTAATGTAGAAAAATTTTTTTAACATGAGTAAAGTTTTTCTTAATTATTTTGTTGAAAATTACAAGTGTCAGATTTAATGACAACACTACTGTACACTTTTTAATGCCTTTAATTAACAAAAGTATTTAAGTTTACGATTCAGGTTTACTGCTTTTGTGAAGGTATGTATTAACAATAAGTGTCTGGAAAATAAGCAAATATTCATTAAATTGTTACTAAATTAAACTTACCTTTACTGCTATAGTTTCTAGGTCATATATAGAAACAATTTATTACTTGTATTTCCAAAAACTTTCAAGTCTGCTTAAAGAAATTCAAATTATAGTAATTGAAATGATATTTAGTTTAAAATCATATTAAGTTTATAAATAGTATAACAGTTTATACCGATATATAGAAGTTGAGTAAATTTAATTTTATATAAAAAACAAAGTACATTTGCATGCTTGTGATCAGCAATTTCACCATTTATAACCGCGTCTTGCCAGCCAGTCGCAGTTTACCGACCCCTAGTGTACGGATTTCATTCCTCGTGAGCGGTCCCGGACTCTGATCCAGGATTGTTCCGTTTTATAAAGCTAATTACAAATATACTTACTCTTAAAAGTTTTTTGCTTATTTATTACTTGTATTAAACCTGTAATAATTTTGATAATCATTAAAATTAAAATAGTGATCATGGTATCTATTTATCATTTAAACATTATTTTGTTCTTAATAAACAGTTAAAGTCACAGTTAAATGTCAGCACAGTACTACACGTTTGTTTTTTACAACAACTAGATTACATTAAAATATGTTAAGTTTACCTGATAAATTATTATTTTATCAAAAAATAATAAACTCTGTTCGAAAAGACGTGGAAGTTAACAGCGTAAAACTAAGCTGAAAATTTTAAGCTAGTTTTTGATATTATTATTATCATAAAATTAAAACTAGAAAAGTCAGTTTAAAAATAAAACTAATAACATAATTTACATTTTGTTTCTGAAACAATGGCAGTTTTAATAAATTCAAACAGATTTGTTTTAATTTTAGTTGTCAATATACTGAATTTAGCTTCAAACTAAACTTGGTATCTCTGTTTTTTTTAATGATAATAATAATTACATAAATTATACAAAAATATAAATAATTTCAAAATATACAATTATTTATGTTAGACTATTCTTTTTTTATATTAAAGGGGATTTTATTTCTATTAATCTTAGCTTCTTATTATTTCATTTCATTAAGAAGTTGTATAAAACATTTATAAAGTATTTATTGCGATTAGAAAATAAAAAGTTTAAAACAAACTGAACTACTAAATTATATGTATATTTATAGTATAAATACCTAACAAGTAAAAATAGAAATTTAGTAATCAATTAACATTCCCAATTAATCTGATCATCATTTTCTTTTTTATCCAGTATTTTTTCAAACATCTCGTAGTATTTATCATACTCCGGCTTCTGATCAAACATTAAACCTCGCACTTCTCGGAAAAAAACTTCAAACTCTTCGCACGTTCCTTTGCAAATTTCTTCTACTGGCTTATTTTTGAATTCTATCAGCAGTTTATCCTTTTCATCCATGCTTGCTTCATTGTTTTCTAAAATTTTATCCCATGGAAGTTTACCGGTTAAGAGCTCCACGAGGTTGTAAGCTAACGACTCAAGGTCGTCCTTTCGACTCTGACTTCTCCATTCCATGGAGTTTATTGAGCTGTAACTCAGAGTTCCATTCCGTTTCCCGATGTCTTCATCTTTAACATGCTCTCCATCTTTCATGTAGAATGTCGAATACCCGAAGTCAATCAAGTAGATCGTGTTTTGATCGAATAATCCTGTCATAATATTTTCAGGTTTGATGTCGTTGTGAAGGATGCCATAGCTGTGAACATGCTTTAATATCTGTAACACTTGCAAGGCAATCTTGACTGTGGTTTCTAACGAAAACTTGTCCCTAGTTGTCTCCTCTCTTCTTTCAAACAGGTCCTTTCCGAGTTTTTCAACAATGAAACTCTGCCTTTCGTTGTAAACAAAGCTGGGTCCAAAGATTCTTGGGATGCCGCGAATATTGCCCTGTTGGAGAATTTCCAGGAATTTGTATTCTTGTAAAATGAATTCGTCTTTACTTTCAGCTGTTGAAGTTTTGACAACGACGTGTTTGTTTTTATAAGTAGCATCGTACACACAACTGCATCCTCCTTCTTCAAACTTATTGTTCACAACTAAGTCTCCTTTTTCAAACAAACCTTGTTTTTCTATACTTTTATCTTGATCGTCTTTTAATGTTTCAATGACTTCTTTGTCGGAACTTAGCTGTACCAAATTTTTGTCTTCGTTTTGTTTCATAGCTTTATGGTTGACTTTTAACTTTAAAAGAATTTAAACGCTTTAAATTTAAAGTTGTTTATTTTTACTTAATATAAAAATTTATGTTAGTTTGTTGGTTTATAAAGTTTATTACTAAAAGTTTACATTTTTACTTGGTATGAAACAAGTAATTTTAAGTAGCTACAACCATCAATTGCATATAAACGAATGTAAATTTATGCATTTTTTAAACTATTATAGGTATAAAAACATACAATATAGGAACTTTAAATTCTAAAGTTTATAATATTTATAACTTCTTATGCATCTTAGTATAGTATTCGAATTTATAAGTCTAAAATATCAAATGAAACTTCAGGATGAGTAGTTTTTAGTTTTACAAACCTTTTTTTAATAGATTGCTTGTTAATTTTTTAACTAGCTTTAAGTAATTTAAAATAATATTGATTAGTTTTACAATTTAAAAGCATGTGACAAATATAAGTGTATGTACCTGTTACCACTTAAATATGAATTATTTCAATTTTTTGTGCGTGGCAAATCGTATAAAAAAGACAGCACGAAAAAAATAGCTTCCTAGCTTTTAGCCAACAAAAGAAAAAGGCTTGTGTCCTTACGTTTTAGTAGACATAAAAAAAGCTTTAAAATTGCTTTTTTAATCTAAATTTAATTTTTTCCAAAAATATTTATTCATTTTCAACTCTATGAGAATCATGTTACAAAGATAAATGCTTTCATGAAATTACATTTATTAAATTAAAACAGTAAATGATGTCTAGTTTCAATTTTACAGAACGAAGTTACAGTTTTTAACTTATAAATAATCTAGGAGAATACTATAATATTTTTGATTCTATAAGCTATGTTTTATTAACAACTAAAGAACTGATTTGAAGGGAGCATTAGTTTGATATTATAATTCAAAAAACTATAGTTTTTTTATGCTAATAAATATGTTATTTATATTACCATAACAAAAAGTTTAATAACATGATTAATAATCTACCTTACCAACATATTTATATTTTATGAACTTTATCCTTAGGTATTAAAACTTAAGCGAGATTTTCAAGAAGTGTTGCTATCCTAATACTCAGATAATAAATAACACATAATTAGATGCTACGATGTAAGTTTATTAAAAATTTCAAAATATATCTGACCAAGATCAGAGAAGAAAAATTTGGTTTATAAACCTCTGGATGAAGTTTATGGATTATTGCAAGAGATTGGTGATGACAAAAATTTAATAGTTATCGATAATTGATTATATCGAGTTTTAAACCTGAATATATAAATTACAGCAAACAGTTCAAGCGGAACTTACCTATAAGTTTTGAGTGCTTGATTTAAACAAAAATATGTTAATAATTCTTTTTTTTTTTTTTTTTTTGCAAGTACTCCAATTTTTGACTCATAGCATTAAGAGTTTTTTTAAACACTTCTAACTATACCCATTACATACTTTAAATGCAATTGTTATGATAAGATTAAATAGCTTAAATTTCAAAAAGTTAACTTGCCAGATTAGTAAATTGTTTAAAATATAACACAATAGTTTGTATTTAAAAAATTAATATGTACTAAGTACAAAATTTTATCAGCTATAACAGATACTTTTTTTTTCTTAGACTGTAAGATTCTCAAACTAGACAAAAATGTTTAGAGCCTAAAACACAAGCAATGAGCAGAAATCATGAACACACAGGTTCTTAGTTATGTTTAAAAAATTAACTAATTTTTATTGTTTAAGGGCAGAATTCATGTAAAATAAACAATGATCTATAACATTTTATAATTATAAATATTTTTATTGAAGTTAGCTTAAAGGTCAGTCTGGTTTCCATATTTCATAAGTCAGCAAAAAATATTTTTTTAAAGCTTATCTTTTTTGATTATTTATTTATACTTTTATCCCTAATGATCCAGCCATAAATTTAAAATTAAATCAAAATTTCATTTTTTATTAATAAAAACTAAAAATAACCTAAAAAAATTATTTTCCTGAATCAGCAAACATGTAAGAAAGACTGACCTAGATTTATAAATAGTAGTAGCTATTAGTAATAATAAAATGTTTTTCGAACTATTTTTAAGTATTAAGAGGAACAACAACAAACAAATACAACAAATTAAAAAAAAAACGTAAAAATTAGGAACATAATTTGAATAACAAAAACTTAGTTTAAAAAAGGACGACTTGAAATGAGTGAACAAGGTCGTAAGCTTTCATCTTAGACTTAACAATGTATCTCTGTCAGAAACTTCAGTAATCATTCTTCTCAAACTACATATAATAAATTTCAGGTTATTGATGATTTCAGGTTGCATGAGGTTTTGTACATTATGGTCCATGACATATTACTGCAATGTATAAAAAGTTGAATAAAAATAATTTAGGTTTTATTTGCTAATTTTTGTACAAAATTCCAGTTTTCCATGTTTTTTGGTTACCTTGTATTTGTATCTTATTTTTCATATCAGCTGATATACTTTAATGTAAACTTTACAGTAAGTTTTTTTTTTACTGTTTTAGTAAAAATTAGTCAAAAGTTGTTTACAAAGTATGTAATGTGACCCTTTAATACGAAAAGTTTCTAATCCTTTTACAATATTTAGGAGCAATCACATTTCTTTACTTTATTTATTTTTTTAATTTACTATTCATTAATATAAAGTAGTTCTGTTAACTTTAAGTTTTCTATTTATTTAAAGTTGTATACTTGTTTTTTGTTTTAGTAGAAAGTTTATACATACGTCAAATGTACCATTGTATAAATCAAGTTAAATAAAGTTAAGGTTTAAACTCTAAAACTTCAGATAAAATTCGCTCCAGAATGTAAGCAAGTTTCGTTCAACTAAGGGAATTCGTGTTATATTGTAAACAAAAACAAAGTTTCTTTATATAAAAATAGCAATTGTTGTTTCTTAACTTGGAATAAGCTTGTTAAAATTATTGTTATGTTGATTTAAAATTTTAGAATAAAACAAAGGTCGGCAAACTGTGGCCCACGGACTAAATGCAGCCCTCAAAGTTAAAATACCGCGAGCTCTTTTTTAGCCAAAAGTATACATTTTAAAAACAATGAAAACTAAACTTGTTTAATTAAAACTTACATTTAGGCTTCCAATTCAATATATACTCCCTATTAGTACGTTACTATTGCTAAATTTTTCACAGTTTATTCTTTAATGATATATTTCTATTGATAACTAGAAATTTTTTTAAGTAAATGCGGTCCTTAAAAATTTTTTTTAGTTGTGCGACCCGCGAGCAATTGTTCCTATGAAAATTGGCCCGCAAATTGCAAAATATTGCCGACCCATAGACTAAAACTTATATAAATAGTATTAAGAGCATTCTTAAATTGAACTGAAAAATCAAAATAGTTGCATTATACTTTAGAGCGATATAATTTTTAGTTACACTTATTTGTTAGAAAACATCTTGCATATAAACAGATCAATAAAGAAGTATGATAAGTAATTTATAACATTTTTTTATATAACTAAATAAAGTCATCAATAAAACATGAAAACTTTGCTCACACAACAGCTCTTCTGAAAAAACAAAAGTTTAAGTACAGTAATAACTCAACAAGCTAAATACTTCATTAATCTACTATTTAGGGCAGAGTTTACAAAAAGCTTTTTGTTTTGAAGTTTTTCTTAACTTCTTTTTAGAAGGACATGTTGATAGGTTAAATAAAACAAGTTTCAATTAATCGCTCCAATATTTAAATTATATATCAGCTATTTAAACTTAGATTTTAAAAGTTCAAATGTTATGCTTTTCTGTAAACTTTATTTTGTTTAAACTAGTTATGCAGTCTTATTAAATAGATCTACATGAACACTTTTTAACATTATAATTCTTATATTTAATTTTTATTATAGTCATTTGAACAGATATAACTTCAAAAAACCTAAAATATGGTTAATTTTGTTTTTTTATAACTTATCTATATATTTGTGTTTTAAGTATTGATTTTATTTATAAAATGTTAGTAAGGGTTGTTTTCTAAGCTAAACTATTTCACCTTGACATACAAAACATTTTTAAAGCAATCTGTTTTGTTAGAAATTAAATCATAAAAGCGTTCAAAATCTATTTTAATAATCGCCCCCTTAGCAGAAAATAAAATATTGTTAGCCTTTTTGAGCAATCAGCAAACAAACTTTAAAAAACCTGATGGAAGTTTTAATCTAGCACTATTTATCTCTTAAACTTCTTTTTCAATAAAAATTCCCAAAGACATACATTGTAATTACAATGGTTCTCTAAAATATACATAAAGGTCTCTTAAGTTTTTCTTACAAGCTATTTGAGATTGTTAAAACTGAATTTATTTTAAACATTCAATACTAAATTATTTAATAAAAAGTAAAGCTAATGTTCAATTAAATAAAAGTTTTAATAACAAAGTTATGTTATTGAAAGGTTGATGCTTTTAAGAAGGTATTTTATAATATTTTTTAAATTAAATCATTGATGTTTTTTTACTAACTAAAACTATATTTACTATTTGTAGAAGACATTGAAAAAAATTTGTAAATTGTTAATATAAAACTCTGTTGCAAAGTTGCTATAAAACTTTAACTTATTCTTAAACAATGTTTTCATTTTTTAATCTTTTATTTATTGAAATTAACTTGTTTGACTAAACTTTTTAAAACGAATTGTGTATTTTTTTTTTAGACAAAGAATAACGTTAAGTACTTAATTAAATTTTTAATATAAATTACTATTTATATGTAATAAAATGACAAATAATTTCTAAACAATTTATTCATAAACTTAAGTTATTCTTTTAAATACGTTATTTTATTTCTTTACCCAATTACTTAATATAATAATAATTAATATAATTTTAGTTATTGTAATTATCAGAATATTCATACTGAAAATTTGTAGTTAATACATAATAAAGAAAGTACTAAATATCCACATAACTACTTGTTAAAACCAACAAATGCAAAGCTTTAGGGTAGCAGTAACTAAATAGTTATGAGTCATTTGCCGAACGAAAACTGTGATGAGAATAATATTCAAAAACCTACTTCCAGCATTGCTTGTCAGACATATTTGCAGTTAACAATGCTTCTGAACATTCTCAATCTCCTTCGACTGGTAACTGTAAAAACGTATCCACTCAAAAAACAGCTTTTCAATCAAGTATGCCCTCATAACAATACAGTAGAGCAGGGACGTAGCTAGCTCTAAAAAGTTACAAATCTGCAAAAAAAAAATCGAGAATATCGTGTGATGACGTCATAACGGGAATAGAGTAGTTTTAACTACCTATAATTCTATATGAAAGTGTGCAGTTTTATTAAAAGTTTAAAAAATTAATAGAATGTTGAAGTATAATGATAAATGAATACAAGGCAAGTTGTACTGCTCTTGATCCCCTTTAATTATTTATGTGTTGAAACTTTTATGAGCCTATAAAACCTTTCATTTAAAATAAAAATATTAATTAAGAATTTTACTTTAATAGTATTACTGATAGGCTTAAACTATATAACTTTGAAAACAGTTTCCCCACTTCAGAAAATAATTGCAAAAATTGTTGCTTTTATTAAATTAAATCTAATCTATTTTATTAAAATCAAAATCAAAAATTTTATAAGTTGAATAAAAAACAAAAAGGATATTAAATAAAAAAGTTCACAATACTAGATAAAATTAAGATGTACAACTATTTTATTTTGTCAAAGCGTTAGCCGAAATCGATTTTATTTGTAATTTGCTTTAATAAAGATGTTTTTGAATGAATATTGTCTTAGATTTCTGTACAACATATATAGTACTAAAAAGTTATATACTAAGTTAAGACATAAGTACACTAAAGAACAATTGATATTGTTGAACAAAGTTCAGAAATGTAAACTGAAGTTACAAGTAATGTATTGAAAATTAAGTTCTTAAATGATTGTGTTCAGTCTCGTGTATGTCCGAATGTAATTTATCACAGAATAAAAAGGTCAAAACTTAAGCAAAGCCCATCAGTAGAAAAAATGTTTATAAAAGATGAAATTGATAGACTGTATAGTATGAACAAATGTATCAAACTGAATTTTATCAATAGTTTTAAAATGATTGTCACTTTTTTGTCATTGATAGATAGATTAAAGTTAATTAAGTATTTGAGTGAACTTATCAAAAGAAATGACAAAAAGATTCTGGATAAAAACAACAAAAGTTTTCTCCACCTCAAGACAAAACGTTTTAGTAACTTTTCTTCAACATTTACACCGAATGTTAATGAAAAATTCGTATTAGAATATGGTCTGAAATTCTCTATCCCCTTTAGTAACCTGCAACGTGAAAAAATTTTCTCTGAGTTTGAAATTTTATCAGGACAACTTAGACATCATAGACCAATATCCCAAGAGAAATTAGACGGTTGTAATGAAAAGCTATACAGCTTGTCTTATTCTTTTACTAATATGAAATGTAACTCTTCTGATTTTAGAATGTTTAAAGACTGCAATGAAGCCTATAAGTCTCTGAAATCTAATCCTGATATAGCAATTCTAAAGGCTGATAAGGGCTCATCTTTTGTTTTGTTAGATTTATTATTTAAATAGGGAGGACTATTTAAAGAAAATGAATGATATCTAGTAGATAAAGTTAAATTTATTAAACTAGGTCCTTTTGAAAGATTTGATTCAACCGTTAAAATAGAACGAACTTTTCAACTTCAGCTCAGAGGTTGGTACGCCAAAAGTTATATTTCTAAGTATTTGTATGAATCTGTTAGACCTTCCAGTTCTCAGTGTCCGAAATTGTACGGTCTACCTAAAACTCACAAAGACGGTATTCCAACTAGACCTATTTTAGATATGAGTAGTTCTGCACAATATAAAATTTCAAGGCTACTAATCAAAATTCTCGAACCAGTTTCCAGTAAGTATTCCACTTTTTGTATAAAAGACTCTTTCTCATTCGTTGAAATCATAAGAAAAAATGCTTTTATACCAAGTAACATGTGTTCCTTTGACATAAAATACCTCTTTACTAATGTCCCAGTAGATAAAACTATAAACATATTTTTAAATGAACTTTATAATTCTGGTCTTACAGCTCCTTCTATTCCAAAAGATGATTGTCTTAGTATGTTAAACATGGCAGTAAAAAATGTTGAATTCAGATTTGATTCTTATATTTATTCTTATTCTATTTGATTCTTATAAACAAATTGGAATAAACAAATTGGTAAAAACCCTTACCATCGATCGGTAGTTTTTTATTAATTTTTTTTTTGATATTTTTTATTATAATTTCATTAGCTTTTTTTCTATACTTATTTTTACTATCACTTTTACCCCTAACCCTTACCCTCGGTCGGTAACTTTTTTTCAATTATATTTTTATTATAGTTTTTATTAACCTATTTTAAATTTTTATTTTTACTATCAATACTTCCCATAACCCTTACCCTCGGTTAGTAATTTTTTTTATATAATTTTCTTTTTGTTTAGTTTTAACTTTTATTTTTCTTTATTTCTTACTCACGTGCAAAAATGTAACTCGTGCAAAATTGTCTTCGTGCAAGTTTGTGCACTCGTGCAATATAGTCGCCTCGAGCATTTTTATCTTCGTGCAATTTAGACTTGTTCCCAACAGGAGTGTTAGCCGCTGATCGCATTCTTATATACTTGCGTAGTCAGCCCTAAAAAGAGCGACCACCAGAATTCGAACTCTGGACGGAGAATCGGCAGTCGGCGAACCCAGCCGCCGGGCCATACAGGCGTCCACATGTCTACTCTAATTATAGTAAATATCCGATTGAGTTTCAATAAATAATGTAAAAATAAATAAAAATTTCAAAAATTTTAAAGGAATGCATAGTAAACGATTGAGTTGCAAAGCTACAGACCCCAGCTTATAAATTAATTTAAAATCTAAGCCAATTTGAAACATAGTAGTTCTTTTATGCTTCAAAAAAATATATTACTTGATTTGCAAAGAAACAAAAGTTTAACTTATTACCAAGTTCAACTTTTACTTATGATTTTGTTTGATCAAACTAGGATTTTCAGGAAGCTTTCGATAATTAATTGTAGAGGCTGCAGACTCGACTTTGAAGTACATTTAAAATCTAGAAAAATGAAAATAAAGTTTCTTAAATGTTTAAAATTTTTATAAACTTCAAGTGTTCAGAAAAAAAAAAGTTTAGTATTTTTTATTAGTTTATCTGGTTAAATAGTTTATTCCCTTTTTCTAACTTTTTTTAAATTTTTTTAAATAGATTTAATTCTCCATATTTTTGGTGTTACGACATTAAGATTATCAAAAATTAATATTCATAAAGTACAAATTTATCATTAGTTAATTAAGGTCATCACTATACTTTTATGGAAATATTTTATTTTTAGAATATAAATTAATTGAAAAACTTCTTCAAAAAAGAAAAACTTAAAAACTATTTTTTTTAAATAAAAAAACCAAGATAATAAAGAACACTTTTTTTTTAAATTCAATACATTTAATTAGGGTAAAAGCATGTACAAATTACATTACAAATTTTCCAAATGAAGCATTGACTACTATACAAAACTTTACAAAGTAAGCAATTAAATAACTAAACAATATTAAATTACGTATTTTTGTTTTTGATTATTTACCCATTGATTTTTTTATGATCTAAGACAACAAAACACTAACATAGACAGGTTTTTATTACTATTGTATAACATCATGTTTGCAGCTTTGGATTTGACTAATTATAAAAGTATTTAATTACATTCTTTACTTTTAAGCAAAATGAATAATCTAACGCAAAACACTTTTTGTGATGTAACAATTAAAATGCGGTAAAAATTTTTCACACAAACAGATTAAATATATTTTTTTATACTCGTTAACCAATATTTGTTTTAAATTTTTAAAGCTGTTGGACAGGCAGTTACAAATATTACTTCAATGATAAATTTAGAGATCAACCGAGTCTTAATTTAAAATTAAAATTCGACCGAATCTGAGTTTTATTTTCAAATTAGGATTCGGCCGAACCCGAATCTCAATTTTGAAACTTGGATCGTTTAAAAATGTAAAGCCAAGATTTAAAAACTTTGGCATTTAAACAAAATAACTTACTAAAATAAAATAGTTTTAGTAAATAGTTTTTCATTTTTTTAAATGTTTATTTTGCAAATTTCAATATAGTGATAATTGAATTATAAAAGAAAATTTCTATAACCACATGTCAAAGCAAAGCCCCAAGCTTAATCTGATTGTTACTGTATTATTGGTATTTGAGTAAATTATTACTTTACTGTCCTAGTCTTACTATACTACTTAGTCTTACTAAATATAACTACTATTATAAATAACGAGGCACAACAATTTAGTGGGTTTCTCTATTAAACGAACTTCAATGAATACACAACCAATTGTTAAAATTACAAGAACTATTAAATATGTAATTTGTGTACAAAAATACTGTAAGTTGACCACTATAAAAAACTCAATAATATTTAAAAAATACTTAAATGAACCTTTGGATGTTTGGTCACCAACACCCTTTGGTTTCATAATAACATAATCAATACTTTTCTTTGTAATTTGTAGTCGTAAACAAAAGACTTCGCTAAGATATATCACTCTGTATAACTTTGAAGTAACCCATTTATAAATACTTAATTACTATATTTGATAAAAAGTTAGACTATCTAATACGCATTAAGATGCTCAAAAATAGTCAGACAGAAGCTTAAATGATTAGTTTATATTTAACATATAATCTTTTCTAAAGTTAGTCAATCTTTCAAAACATCTCCACAGTAAACACTATTTAAAGAAAATACATTTAGTAGGAAAAAAACTGAATTAATCTTATTGCTAGCATAGAAAACTAAACTAAATGTTCAACATTTTATTTTTCTGACAATAAAAAAAAGTAATACAAAATACAATAAATATACCAAAAATTAAGTTTTTAAAATTAAATTTTTGACATTATTTAAAGATACAACATTTTTATTTCTAACTAAAAAAGCTTAAATGCCAAAAGCAGATTAATTAATTTTTAGTTTTTTTAATGTGTTGGCTTAAATTTGATTAATTCTTTTATGAAATTTTATTTAAGTTATTATCATTTTGTTTATAATTAACAATTCTAATTGCAGGCGCTTAAAATACAGGCTAAAAATTAAAAACAAAAACGGTTTAGTAGTTAAGAGTATAATCATTAGTATTATTTAATTTTGTATTAGCTGTCAGTTGTCGTTAGAATTTAATTTATTGGTACTTTTTTATCCTTTTTTAGGGTTGAGTTCTACTATTTAAAGTTATTTAAAACTGTATTAAGTAACACTAGTTTGAAATACTAGTTAGAAAGTATTGTCATTTTAATTGTTTACTTTGAGGCAAAAAGAAAAATTTATAGTTTTATTTATTTTTAAAACACTTTTTATTTAAATAAACTTAAAGTAAACAAAAAACATAAGATATGAAAAATGAGTATTTATGAAAAATTTTAAAAAACTGACTACTTTTATTACGTAGTTATACATTTTTTATGAAGTTGTAAAGAAAAACGTTATGATGCAAACACCAAAACTGAAAACTAAACTAAGTTAACTTCGATTCGTAATGGTTTCACCAGATTTTAATGAAAAAAGTAGATTCAAACGCTCTATCAAAACTTTTCTTGCTTTTTTTTCTGATTGCAGAGATGGTTTAAGTAAAGTTTTAAGCTTTAAGTAAGGCTACTTATAACCACATTTGCTAAATAATTCTTCAGTAAATTACAAAAAAGAAAATAACAGAAACCAGTAAATTAGAAATTTTGTACAGATAAGCTATTAAACTGCTCAAAATATTGTATTATAAAAACTGAAATTAATGTATATGTAACATATATTATTAATTGACCCAACATTTTGTCAAAAAAAAAGACAAATTTTCTTAAATTAAAAAAAGTAAATTTATTTGTAAATTCTTAAAAATATTCTACCTTCTTTAACATTTTCAAAAGAAGAAAAGTTAGTTTAGTTTTAGTTCGTAAGTAAAATATGATTATACCCCTAATGTACATTTCGACAATGTAGAACAGGGGTCGGCAAACTGCGGCCCGCGGGCCAAATGTGGCCCGTGAAGGGTAAATCTGCGGCCCGCGAGCACGTTAGTTTTTGAATGGAATGCGGCCCGCGAAAGAAACTTTTGCGGCCCGCGACTATTTAAATGTGACCCGATGAGCAAAAATTTATTTTAAGTCAAATTTGTTTGATAAATTTAGTTTTAAGTTCCTGTATAACATTTTAAACAATTAAAAGACTTAAATGATTTAGGTTTAAAATGTGAAAGACAGGTTAGCATTCTACTTGGGTTTTTTCTCAACTTACTAATAATTTTCTCTTACAACAGCAAATTATTTTCTGAAAAAGGAAGTTAAAAAGTGCTTTGAATTAGTAAGATAGTTGTATAATACCTATTTGGTAAAAATACATTCAAATGTTTTCCGGTCTTGTATAATGCATACAAATGCATAGTAATGAACTAAATTGTCGTTTTTTAAACCTAAGTTTCTATTACAGATGTTTTGTTTTTAAATGTTATATTCTAATTTATACAAAAACATTTTAAATAATAATGATAATAATAATTTTAAAGAGAAGAAATACGTTTTATTTGTTTTGGTTTTGACACCTTTGATATTTTAGAAGTTTTCTTTGAATTTTAAATTATAAACCACACACCAATAAACGAAGATGCTCATATTTTAAACCGTTTTTTACTTTATACTTAACGAGATAAAATTTAGTTCATGCATGATTATTGTTTCTACATGTTATATCTAAGTGTGTACAGACATGTTTAAAACAATATATATGACATAAATTAAGTATTTGTTAGGTATACTTTTTGATTTTTCAAACCAAGTTTTTTGGCAAAATAAGTTAATTTTTATTCGTTGTATACTAATATAAACAGTTGCTGTTTTTTGGAACTACCTATTTAATACAAACTAGATTGAAAAATTGTTATTTATTAAGTTGATACATTTTTAATCAAAGTAGTTCAAATTCGATCAAATAAACAAATAAAAATTACCACACACTCAGAATATGACTATTTGATGACTTGAAATCTCAAGTAAATTTAGTCATTTTTCAGTTTTTGGCTTGAATCGTTTTTTGTATTATAAACTATCACGCTAGTTTTGGTCACTCGGATTGACTTTTTTAATTTAAAGAGTCGTAAATTAGACTTATGATGTATGTTTTGTTCATAAACAGTGTTGGTTTGAATTAAAATTTATTTAAAATTTTAAGTTCTGCAGAAGATATAGTTTGAATTATTATTTATACTAATTGTATACATATAAGTGTGAACAGATAGTGTTGACAAAATCCCGGAAAAGCTCGGAATTTAAAAATTTATAATTAAAAATCTGAAAAAGCCTTGAGTTTGAGAATTATCGAAAAAACCTGGAATTTTAAACAATTTTTTATGTAAAGTAATAAAAGCTCGATTTGACACAAAAAATCTACCGTATAAACAATTTTTATTTGAAAACACATTTAAAGTATCATGACAATATCTTTTAAATTATACTATTTAAGACAGTTTTTTTAGCATTAACTTAATTGTATACTAAAAAAAGAAGCAAAAAGTTGTACTTTTATAAACTTTATATTGGTGCATTGCACCAATGTTTTTAAAATGTCTTCACGTATTGTTGTGCTTTGTATTAGAACTAAACCTAGAAATTCTTCCAAAATGACAAAATTAGTAAAACATACTGTAATAAAAACTCTAAAATAAGCATTATCTGTTTTATCAGTTCTCTCATCTTAACAAGTTGATTTAAGTCCTAGTTTAATTTATGCGGCTTTATAATCTTCATACATCTCTTAAATGCGACTTTTTGTTCATATTGAAGAAATAAACATTAACATTTTGCTAACGCAAACACAAATTATTTAAATAAGTTATAACTCTTAACGGTATCTTAACGGTAACTACTTTTGCTACTTAAGATTATTTAAGACGCAAAAACTATTTTCTAAAGTTAACATTTTTCGATATGAAAAGGTGGTTTATAATACAAAAAATGTACAAAAGTGACCCATAAATGTTTCTCTAGCTCTGTTTTTATAGAAAATTAGGTTGTAAGTAAAATAATAAATGTATTTTATTAAGTTTAACTTATTAAGTACTAAAGAAAGTACATATTTTATTAAGACTCAAATATATCAAACAGTGTAAGTTTTATTGTAACAGATATTTATATATTAAATAGGCATTCTATGTGTAGCTAAAAGTCATTTAAAGTTTAAAGTAATTAAGTGAATAAAAGTAAAACTATCTCTGGCGTGACCAAAACAAAAGTCCAAAAATTATTCAAATATCACTAAAACTAAAACTATGGCCCGCGAAGATTTTGAAAACTTGAAAATTGGCCCGCGAGCACCAACTGCCTGCCGACCCCTGATGTAGAATTTCAAATTAGAACAGGTATAAAACAATTAAAGTTTAAATTAAAAGATTCTTTTAGTTTAAATATTACTTATCTAAGAGCTTTAAACATTTATATGTCACTAGAAACAAGAATTATACATAAAGTCTAATAGCATCACTTTTCTTAATTACATTTACAACGTTATCTGAAAAACTATTAATATTAGTGATAAAACTTATGTTAAAATCTACTTTAAGTTTCCAACCGAAGTGATGCACTAAATAGAAAAACAGTTTTATATTTTGTTTTTGATAAAAAAATATAAAATAATGTAGCTTATAAAAAAAATATTCGACAAAAAAATTTATAATATTTTTTGTTTATACTTGACACTTAAATGTATTCAAATTTAAAAAAAAATAAAATAAATTACGATTACAGTCGGATACAAATAGAATTTAACTTTATTTGATTTTTAACATAATCTTTTCAGCGACATTTACACAAATACGAAATTATCATACTCATGACATGCTAAAAATTGATTGAAAAATAACAAATAATAAAAATCTTTTTTAAACTAGAATTTAAGGGTCGTCGTTGGAGCTTTAAATCAAAAAACTATGTATGCTAATAATTCAAAACTATAAACTGTCACAATATAAAGTTTCGTTTAAAAGTAATAAACATTTTTCCATGAAGTATATTTTTGATCTACTTTATACAGTGTTTATCTAAATTTTAGAATGAAAGTTAACAATCTGTTTACAAATTTGTAAGCATAAATTAGTACAAATAGTTCAAATACACGAATAAAATCTTTATGTTGAATTATTTACATTATCCAAATATTTGAATAGCTGTTATTAAATAATTCAGATATATATCGTTTTCATAGTTTCAAGTTTAAATACTTAATAGGTACATATAAGCTAGAATATTTCACTGTTTTTAATATAGTAAGAAGTTTATATATATTTACACTTATTAAATTTGTTAAAAAAAAAATTGTTTATTATAAGTTTACAAAAATAGCTGTTTATTCCCTTCGTTTCTTACTATACTTATATATAAAACAAATTACAAACTGAAAATTTTTTACCGGCGTTCTGTTCTTAACGTTTATAAAAAACTGTTGAAAAACTAATATAAAATGTGGTTTATTAAACAATTACTATACAAAAAATCTAAAAAATTAAACAATTTGATTTTGAGTTCTATGATAAACAGAAAGATTGTTACTATTTTTTGAGAATTTTTTGTAAATATACAAAATATTTATACTAGTGTATTTGAAGTTTGCAGTGACGTTTTTCAATTTTCCAACAACCACTAGTATCTAATGATTGTATAAATTATTACCAGATAATATTAGTTAAGTTTTCAATTGTTGCAATATTTAATGCTTAAACGAGGTATTCCTAATGTCAGTTAACTTCAAATTTAAAGTCTATTTTAACTAGTGTTATTATTTTACTAAAATTATCATAAGGAAAAGTATAAAAAATCTGTATTTACCTAAATATGCGAACATTTGAAAGCAGCATTTTTAAAATCTATTAAACTAAAAAACTATTTTTTTATCTAATTAAGTGTTCCCTACAGAAAAATATAATCAATTCTTTGTGGAATATTTTTTCTTTAATCAATAAGTGCTTTATGTTGTGTTTCAAAGACATGTATTTTATTTCATTTTCGTATTTATACGAAACTTTGCTAAAATAACTACTAACACTCAAATATAGACGTTGTTAGTTAAAGATGCGAGTAAAAAAGGTGATAAGTTCAGAATTTAATCATGTTAAGTATTCTCCTAAAGTGTATAATGTCCTAATGTCTTTAAAATAAGTAAATGAATAATGCTTAAACTTTTTCAAACACGATTGTTGTTCAATGAACAAAATTTTTTTGAAAGTTTATAAATTATAACTACTTTCCAGCTGACTAATAATTATAAGGCTAAAGCTTAAAACTAACACAAAGTTTAATTTTTAGTAGAAAACTAATTTACTTGATAGGGTTTTTAGTTTTTGTTTTAGTTTTAAAAAAACTTAAGTTTCTTTTAATCTAGAATTCGTTTTCATATACAAGACTTTAACAGCTATAAGTGAAAAAAAAGTTAAAATGACAAACACAGGTGATTACAGAGGTATAAGATAAATGTATTATAAAAATAGCTTAATTTTATAAACAAAACAAAAAGTTAATAGTTTTAGTAAAAAATAAACTTAAAAAGTTGTAACGAAAGTATACATCAAAAAACTTTTTAATTAAAATTATAAAACATTTTTGTTAATAATATTAAGAAAAGTTATCTAAAAAGGAAAAAAAAATTAAAGTGATTTTTTTAAGCGTGTTATACTAAGTATTTGAAAATATTAAATGCTTACGTCACTTTATCCAAAGATAAAAAGTAGCTGCAATATGGAAAATATAAAAATTTTGTTTTGTTATATTTTAAACTATAAGTAATTCTTAATTTTAAAAGGTTTTTAAAAACTGTAAATTTATTGACAATAAAAAAAAGTATTAGTTTAAATAAGAAACGGTTAAGCTTAAGTTTATTCTGCATTTAAAATGTTTAGTTCAACAGCAAGCAAAAATAAACTGTTGTTGAGACGTATAATTTAATATTTTGTTGGACTAAATGTTTTTTTTTAGTTTTATAGTTTTAATAATGTTTACCAGCTCGTATGAATTATTAGGAAGCTTTAGTATTGAAGAATCAATTAATTTTTTTTGCATTGTATAAGAAAAAATAAAAGTTTATTTGTTAACCGTATCTTAATTTAAGTGTAAGGTTAACCATGCGACGAATATAGTTTTATTTTTCTAAAACGAACATTTGTCTTTCGTCATTTTAATAAAATACTGCTCAGTTAAAATCAAAAAAAAAATATTAAACGATTACTATTTAATCAAATATATGAAATATTTACTATTTAAACCTTTAATTGATATGTACAGTTTTGTTTAAAATAAGGAAATTTATACTTTTTAAATTAAGTTCTTTTCGTTTCAAAAAACTGTTAGAATAATATGTTTATGTACATATAACGTATAAAAAACTTAAAAGAAAAAGCAAGAATGCAGCTTTTTTAAAGCTGTTATAAATTTTTAGGTATTATACTTGTTTAATAGTTTTATTACAAACAAGTTATTATGCTATCTGCTGCAGCTACATATTGTGCTTAAATAATTATTACGGCAGTATATAGATATCAAGCATAATTTAATAGTCAACAAAAACATCGGCGATAGTCTGCAGAGCAGAAGCCTGGACTCTCGTATGCCGTGAGACGAAGCTCAAGCTTAAAAAAAGGGTTGGTCATATCCATTCGATCATCAGACCACAAGCCCTCATTAGACTGAGATCGGTTTCGTCCTTATTAGTACTCATCAGTCAAACTTATCCGAAGACCTTATAGTCGTCAACTTAAAAATGGTTTATACATGCAAGCATAAAGCAATTATTTGCTGGTAATGATCAGTGACGCAAAATATTAAAAAATAAAGCATTTAATTGTAATATTTAAATTAACCTAACAGATCTGTAACGGTTTTTAATTATGGACATACTTTACAAATTCAATCGAAAGAGTAGGAAAATAAGTATAAGGATCTGCAATAAATATTAAATAACATCTACTATAAGAAATTGATACATGAAAAATTAGGGAATGGGTCTATATTGCACTATGACAAAATTGCACAAGGTTAATAAATTGCACGAGGGAACAAAATTGCACAAAGACGATTTCGCATCAAAAGTCAATTTTGCACGAGTTACATTTTTTCACGAGCAAAAACGTCTCCTCGTGTAAAAGTGACCCATCGTGCAAAAGTGACGCCGTGCAAAAGTGTCCCATCGTGTAAAAGTGACGTCGTGCAAAAGTGTCACATCGTGCTAAAGTGACGCTTGTGCAAAAGTGACGCCGTGCAAAAGTGACCCCTCGTGCAAAAGTGACGCCGTGCAAAAGTGTCCCCTAGTGCTAAAGTGACGCTTGTGCAATAGAGTCGCCGTGAAAAAGTGTCCTCTCGTGCAAAAGTGACCCTTCGTGCAAAAGTGACGCTTGTGCAAAAGTGACCCGTTCCCGTAAACTAAAGCCTTGCTTATGCATTTGTCAGTAAAACTAGTAAAATATAATTAAGTTAGAAAGAAAGTCTACAAGTTAAAGTTTATGACATATTACTCAACTTAAAACAACACTATGCAAACTAATTTAATAAGCATTATTTTTAGTTTAATTAAAAAAAAATGCTATACTATTTTTTTAAACTAATTAATTTCCAAAATGTGTATCAAATAACAAATCTGAGAACAAATTTTCTGCAAAATATACATGGTTAGAACTCTATTTTGGAAATCGAGTAAAAAATAATTAAAAACAAACAAATTAAAATACATTTTAAAGCACATAAAACTTTTTAAATTTAAATACATATAAATGTTAGGTAGTTGACTAAAATTTTTTAAGACTCACACTAATACTAGGACTAATTTTTACCTAAACTTTTGTTCAATTTAATTTAACAAAATTAAAACTATAGTAGACTAGATTTTTGCCAGTCACAGTCTTAAATATCTAACTTATTAAGATTAGTTAGTAAGTGCAAGTTTTATAAGCTAGATGTATTATAACTTATATGATTACTAATGATTCAAAACTTAATAAATGCTGAAAGTAGTCAGTAATTACTAAAATATATAATTCCAAAAAATATAAGATCATTTTTTTCGAATTTACGTAAAAAAACGATTAGTATCAAAACACTGAATATCTTCCTTTTCAACATTTCGTTTTCTATTGCGTTTATGAATAAAAATAATATTCAAAGCATTAATTACTGCTTTAATAATGGTTCAAAAGCTAAAAAAATTGTCCGTTTTTTAACTTTAAAGCAACCAGAAAGCTGTTACAAATTTTAGCTACCAGAAAGTTTTCTAAAATAATGATATCTGATATGCTGCATCTACTTACTTTAGTTTTACTACTCCGTTATTAGGTTAAAGTTTTAATTTACATACACACAGCTCTAGTTTTGGTAGTGTTTTTCTTTCAACAAAAATTTTGTGTTATTTATCATTGATTATCATTACACTTTACATGAAAATCCAAGAGAAGTTATATACTTTTCAACACCAAAGTTAGCTAGAAAAGTCTTAAACAAAAACTATTTAAATTAAAAAAATTTGAGTTAAATTAACTTTTAAATTTTTAGTTATTGCACGTATACTGTATAGTTTACTTTGTTTTAAATATAAATTTTAATTAGAATTTTAAGACTTAATAGATTTTGAGTTTAATGTAGCAAGGACGTCATATACTTATTGTGTAACTACTAAAATTAGTATTTATACAGCAGGGGTTCCCAACCAGAGGTGCTCGCATCCCTTTTGGGGTGCGAGGCAGCATTCTAGGGGGTGCGAGATGGCTTTTCATTTTTGTATGATAAATAAGGAGATTTTCACTCTCTTTTAAAACAGTTAACACTCTCTAATAAATAATTTCTAAGTATTTTATTTTTGTTAGTATAGTACACTATAATAAAAATAAAAATACAAATTATTAATTAATGAACCAATGATTTAATAATTAAATTATTAATAGATAATTATAATATATAGTGTTAGGGGTGCGAGATTAAATTAAGAGACTTTAGGGGTGCGGAGCATCAAAAAGGTTGGAAACCACTGATCTAGACAGAAACAAATTAGCGAATAAAACAATGTTACTTTTAAAAAACCATAACCGAAACAAGTAATAAACCACAATTGGTAAAGTTTAAAATTCAAGTTGTAATTAAAGTATACTGTTGGAAGGTTAATTAAAAAAACTAAGTCTAAAATTTGTTTGCTTTACTTTTTGAAAATAAGTTTTGTGTAACATCAATTTTTTAAAATTTTTAAGTTTCATGGATTAGAGGTGGTCCGTGCTTTGATACTACGTCTAGGCCTAAAGCAGAGTTTTGTTGCAATTTTTAATTATAATAGAGATAAAATGGTTTAAATTTGTCAGCTACTTTGATGTTTGTTTTTTTTTTAGTTTAATTGTGCTCTAATTAATTCTACATTTTGTACAATGTATTTTAACTATTAAAAAATGATAATCCTATGATCCTATGTCTTGGACTAAACTAAGCGATTTTTAAAAGTTGTTATATTAAGGAAGTACCTAAAAACGAAATTTTAAATGTCAGAATTCATATATTACACTTAAATTAAAGTTTCAACTTTATAGTGCTAAGATGCCTGAAATTCCTGAAGATTGTAAAGCCGCATAAATCAAATTATGACTTTAATTAATCTGTTAAGATGAGAGCACTGATACAACAAATATTGCTTATCTGAGAACTTTTATTAGATGTGTTTTTACTAACTTTAATATTTTAGAGTAACTTCTAGATTTAGTTCCAATGCAAAGCACAGCAATGGGTAAATAAATTTTAAATTAGTATAAAGTTTATGAAAGTACAAATTTTTCTTCTATTTTTAGTATAACATTAAATTAAAGGAATAAAAATCTTTTATTAATATAATACCAAAATTAAAAAGATACTTTTAAGCTACTTTAAATGTTTTGCTTAATAAAAATATTCATATTTAAATTTTTTGTTTCGAATCGAAATTTCATTACTTTTCATGTAAAAATCGTTTGAAATTCCAGGTTTTTTCGAAAATTCTCATTTTCAAGCTTTTTCCAGTATCAATTGTCAAATTCTAATACTTACCAGAATTCTAGTTTTTGGCAACTATGATTATTCATTATAATTATACAGTAGTATAAATAATATGTGAAATCATATCAGTACAAGACTTAAAAATTAACATATATTATAATTCAAACCAGCACTGTGTATTGACCAAAAAATACAACATAGTTTTAATTTGCCACTCTTTAAAGAAGAAAAAAAAACAGCCTGAGTAACAAAAACTAGCCTGATATTTTCGTATACAAAAAGCAATTCAAGCCAATAACTGAAAAAAAGACTAAGTTGGCCTGAGATTTGAAGTTTTCAAATGATCATAGTCTGAGTTTGTAGCAATGTTTAGTTATTTATTTAATTCAATTTGAACTACTTTGATTGATAATGTACAAAATTACTAAATTTACAATCCCTAAATCTGGTTTGTACTATATAGGTAGTTTCAAAAAACAGCAATGGTGTATTGCAACGCATAAAAATTAATTTAATTAGTCAAAAATATTTGAAAAATAAAAATGTGTGCATAACAAAAACTACTTTAACTTATGTCATATATACTATTTTACATGTTTCTGAACACACTTAGATATTAAATGTAGAAACAATAATGTTATAAAATTACGCATAACCTAAACCTAATCTAAATTAAGTAGTAAATAAAAAGTGGTTTAAAAAATGAGCATCATTATAAATTAGTGTGCATTGGAATGAATTTTAGTGCAATAAAAGTACTAAACAGTCAAAAATTTCCAAACCAAAATCAAATAAACCTTATTTCTTATTATTTTGTTATATTAAATGTTTTTGTGCACACTCAAATATAATATTTAGTAACATTACATCTATAAAAAAAACTTAGGTATAAAAAACATTTAAAATGAATACCTAAACTGTTAAGAAATGCTATTTTACTTTATTACTTTTGTAGAAAATAGAAAACATTTGCATTTGGTTTATTAACTAAATAGGTATTATATAATTAACTCACTAAATCTAAGCACTCTTTACACTCTTTTTTCAGATAATTACTTGCTGTTGTAAGAAGAAAGCTATTATGAAAATGAAAAAAAAAACTTCTAAACCCTGTTAGAAAGCTTCTCTGTCTTTTTCACATTATTAAGCTAATACAGTAAATTCTTTTAATTATCTTAAAATTTTATACAGTAACTTAAAACGAAATCAAATAAAACAAAATTATCAGAAAAAATTAACTTAAAACATATTTTTGCTCCCGGCCCACAAAAATTTTTTTTCGCGGCCGCATTCCATTCTAAAAAAACGTGCTCGCGGGGCGCAGATTTACCCTTCGAGGGCCGCAGTTGGCCCGTGGGCCACAGTTTGCCGACCCCTGATCTAAATACATACAAAAAAGTTTTAAGATGATTTTTCAAGTTAATAGTATTGTATTTTCAAAATTTAAATATGTTTTCTTTAAAGCGTCAAAAATTGATTAGGCAATTAAATATTTGAGGTGATAGTCGTATTGTTACAATCTACTGTTATGTGGTACCTGTAGTGTTGCAATCTACTGTTATGTGGTACCTGTAGTGTTGCGATCTACTGTGATGTGATAGTCGTAGTGATGAAATCTACTATGATGTGATAGCTGTATTGTTGCAACCTACTGTGGTGTGATAGTTGTATCGATGCAATCAAATGTGATATGATAGTTGTATCAATATGATCTACTGTAATTTAATAATAGTATTGTTATAATATACTGCGATGTGATAGTCCTATTGTTGCAGTCTACTGTGATGTGATATTTGTAAGGATGCAACCTACTGTCATGTGATATATGTACTGTTGGAACTTACTGTTATGTGATAGTTGTATTGTTGCAACCTACTGTGATGTGATAGTTATATTGTTGCAATCTACCTTAATGTGATAGTTGTAAGGTTGTAATCTACTGTGATGTGATAGTTGTATTGATGCAATTAACTGTTATGTGATAGTTGTAGTAATGCAATCTAATGTTATGTTTAAAAACTTCTCGATATATGCTCGACAAAAGTTCTTAAACAACTTTCAATAATTAAGATTAAAAATATAAGTTCTTTTAATGTTATTCCTGCTTTTAACTTAAATTTTTCTAATAGACTAACAAGTTGTCAATAATCTTATTGACGTCAACATATCGATTTAGCCATTATTTTCGTTTAATTTGAATCACAGTAAAGAATTATCTAAATACATACAAAACAGTTTGAAGATTATTTTTCAAGTTAATGGTATTGTATTTTCAAACCTAAATATTTTTTCCTTTAAAGCGTAAAAAGTTAATTGTGAATTTTCATCTTTAAAGTATTAGTCGTATTGTTGCAGTCTGATGTGATGTTGTACCTGTAGTGTTGCGATCTTCTGTGATGTAGGTGTTGTAGTGATGCAATCGATTGTGATAATTTTATCATTACGATCTACTGTGATGTGAAAGTCGTATTGTTGCAATCTACTGTGATGTGATAGCTGTAGAGTTGCAATCTAATGTTATTTTTAAAATGTTCTCGATATATGCTCAATAAAAATTTTAAACATCTTTGAATAATTAAGTTTAAAAATATAAGCTTTATGAATGTTATTAATGTTTTGAAATTTAATTTTAGTAGCTATTAATACGCTATAGTCGTAATGTTGAGATCTACTGTGATGTGATAGCTGTAGTGATAAAATTTACTGGAGTTTGATAGATGAAGTTTTCAAATCAACTGTCATGTGATAGATGAAGTTTGCAATTGACTGTGATATAATAGTTGTATTGTTGCAATTTATTGTAATGTAATATTTGTATTGTAGCTACCTACTGTGATGTGATAATTGTAAAGTTGCAACTTACTTTAGTGTGATAGTTGTATTGTTGCAATCTACTGTAATTTAATAGTTCGGAACAAATATCAACAAATTAAAATTTAGACTATTCAAATAAAATTAATACATAAAACAAAATTACAAACTTATTTAGGTGTATCATAAAAAACCAGAATAAAAAACTTAATGTTTGTTGAATTAATTTTAAACTAAACGACTATTACTAATTCTCTGATTATAAGGATTAAAACTAAAATATTAAACATGAGGTCGTAAACGAAAATCAAACTATTAGAATTAAAACAAAACCTTAAAATTTAAAGTCTAACATTAAGATTTCAAATAGAAATATCTTTATATGTACTAACAGCTTTTCAATGAAGATTTTCGTTTATTTTTTTATTTATTTAATTAACATATGTCTTGTAAACAAGTATTCACATAGTTATTACTATTTTTTCGTGCAAATAAATGAACAACACAGCAGTTTTCTAGTAACACAGAAACTTTTGTTAAGTAAATTAAATTAAAAATAGAAAAGTATTTTTATGTTGTATATTTTGAACTAGTTTTTAGAATATAAAATGTTTTGACTCATAAGTTTGTCATTAAAAATATAGAAAGTAAAGACATGTCAAGTTTCAATTGTTATTTGATTTGAATATATCAAAAACCTCAGTATGTACTAGATATTTTTTAATTTTTAATTAAATAATAAAACACTTTGTCCTTGAAATTTTATTTTAGTGATTTGAGGTTTTATACTTTAAACTAACTTAATAAAGTTTTAATAAGATATCATAAGCACTGATGCTGTTTTTCAGATTTTTTAAAAGTAATGAATTTTTGTAGAGCCATTTTTACAATAACTTTACAATGAATATTTAAATATTTTTGTAATATTCTTTATCATACGATATAAGTTGTTTTTTAGATAAAATAATTATGTAAGAAATAAAATAACCAATAAGTATACAGGAAAATTAAAGTATTATTTAGTTTGTACGATCAACAAAAGACCTGGATAACTGTTTATAGCACTGTATTTTTCTTGTTGTAAAAAGGAAAATAATTTTATTAGTTATAAAAGGTAGTCTAAATAAAGAATGTTTAATTAATAATAGTTATCAAATAAAAAAAGTTAAAAAAACGCTATAATTTTATAAATTTTAAATTTTTGCTTAAATTGTTTACTTATAATTATTCAAATATTAATTTTTTAGATGTCAAGTTAGCATAAATTTAGTATGATGCAATATAAATATGTAAATAATAATACTCGATTGATTGCATACTGTAATGCAATAAAATTTACATTAACTTTATTGTTTTTTGACAATACAAAAAATTTATGATACAATAACTACAATTAAATCAATTATATCTGTTTTTAAGGGGAGCGGGTCAGAATAGCACAGCATCACTTTGGCACGACGTCATTTTAGCACTGCGTCATTTAGCACGCTGGATCACTTTAGCACGGCGTCATTTAGCATGCTGGATCACTTTAGCAGGGCGTCATTTAGCATGCTGGGTCACTTTAGCACGGCGTCATTTAGCATGCTGGGTCACTTTAGCACAGGAGTCACAATAGCAAAGCGTTGTTTTAGCACGGGGAGTCATTTTAGCACAATGCGTCACTTTAGCATGGTGGGTAAACTTTGCATGATGTCATTTTAGAACAGCGTCAATTTAGCACAGTAGGTCTATTTTGCACGGTGGGTCACTTTTTCATGGATCATCACTTTAGCACGGTGGGTCACTTTAGCACTGCGTCACTTAGCAAAACAGGTCACTTTAGCACGGCGTTATGTTAGCACAATGCGTCACTTTAGCACGATGGGTCACCTTTGCATGGTAGGTCAACTTTGCACGATGTCATTTTAGCACAGTATTTATTTAGCACAGTAGGTCTATTTTGTACGGTGGGTCACTTTTTCATGGAGTGTTATTTTGCACGGCGTCAGTTTATCACTGAGCGGCTTTTTTGCACCGTTTTTTTTTTGTAACTCTGTATTTGCTTGTAGCGTTTATTTTGCAGTTTTTTTTTTTTGACTTAGTGCTACTTAACACTAAACCAAAATAAACCAAACTTACCAAACCTTTTTAAACCTTCATGTTGAAAATTTTTCGATAATACAAATTACAAATATATATAACTCACTATTTAATAAAACACCTGTTTAAAAACTAAAAAAAAAAAAACTGAAAGTAAACACGCATTAGATTTTTTATAACTTTAAACTTAATTTACAACTTTATTACAGAAGTATTCTTGTAATTTTAAATTGTCCTTTAGAAACTAAGTATTTTAGAAACTATTTAAACTTAAGGATGTTTTTTTTGTATAAGTCTTACAAAGTAAGTCCTAGAGTATTAAAAATTTACTATCTTTAAAAAAAAACTGTTTTAAAATTCTTCGAAATGGCTGTTATAATTATTACATAGCTAATTCACGTTGAAAAACACATACTAGATCTAATCTAAAAAACGTATATTGTATGAAATTAAATAATTTAATATAGAATAACTAATGCTTAAAAAAGATTTAGAAATATCTGAAATTAATTTGCTTAGTATAGAAAATTTAAGTTTTTATTTTACTTTTAGCCGAAAGCTTAAACGTTTTAGATGCTAAATTTTTGAAAATATAAAACAATTTATAATAAACAGACTAAACAAAACTGATTAAACAAATCAGGTGAATTAAAGTTTTTACTACAATTTTAGCTAAAATCTTGAACAATTTGATACTAATATTTTATAAATTAAATTGAAACACGCAGTTTAATCAAAAAATATTAAAATACGTGAAGTTAAAAAAACAAACGATCAAAAAATACATATTTTAGCTTAATA